>NC_052960.1:13997431-14260531 GCF_013358895.1 Oreochromis aureus
CACACTTTAATTTACCCCTCCATGTTTGATTTCTGCCTCTTCCTGACATAGTCCCATTACTCATTTTAACCCTCCCTTGGGTTTCCCTCTCATTGCTGCAGGCTATTGATTCCCGGGACTCTGTCGCCATGGCGTTATATTCCCAGTGTTTCTCCTGGATCATCCTCAAGATTAATCAGAAGATTAAAGGGAAGGAAAACTTCAAATCCATCGGCATCCTTGACATCTTTGGCTTTGAGAACTTTGAGGTGAGGGCTTTGACCTTCCCTCTGTTTGGCATATTTTTGATTTTGAGGTCATGAATTTTCTCCTCCGCTTCCTAAGCTGCCAGCTGCTACTCATCCGGTTACTAAGCAAGATTAATGAGTTTCTTACTACTGACTAATCACTTCACTGAAACACTGAGTTATCGTTCATACAGGATTCTGACAAGGACAAATGAAAAAGCTTACTAATAAGGTTTTTCTTTTCTATAAAAGAAAGAGCTATATGAAGAACACAGAAATTAGAGGCCAGGCGTAACAGAGAATAATTTATTAGCAAAACTTAAGAATTTACAAAAGTATTTTTTGAGTCTCTTTAGACCAGGGGGATAAAAAGGCAGAGAGGCAGAAGGGAAATAAGATGGAGCTGGCAGGTTGAGTACTGACTGCAGGAGAGCACTGAGATGATCTGAGCCAAGCCAAGGAGAGGACAGAAGGGAAGCCAAATTAGGGAAAGCTGCAGAAGCAGGAAAGCTCGATAGGACCAAAGCAGGACCGGGTCTGCAATCTGATTAGTGGACACTAAAAAAACCTTATACACAAACATATTAAATGAGACTAAATGGCAGTCTAATGGTGGAGTTTTTAAGGCAGAGGAAACCACGGAGGATGAGGGTATAGGGTTCCTTTCTGCTTGGTTAACTACTAACAGATTAGCAAATGCATTACTTGTTCATAATGATACAGCAAAGAGCCAGAATGAGGGCACTGAAAATAAAAGAAGAACTTGAATAACCATTTTCTCTGTATTTCTGGCAAAACTGGAATACTTTGGAAACGTGCTAATAGCTGGATTCATGAACCCAGAGTTAACTGAGCCACACAATAACCAGCTTTGTGACTGCCGTTATGGAGGATCGCCATTTTTAGATTCACTGACCCAGATGATCCAAAGTTGAGCTTGTTTCATGACACAGAACCATGACATGTCTGTAAGTGAATCCCTGCCTCTGTGCCTGCAGGTCAACCGGTTTGAGCAGTTTAACATCAATTATGCCAACGAGAAGCTTCAGGAGTACTTCAACAAGCACATCTTCTCTCTGGAGCAGCTGGAGTACAACCGGTACGGACGTGAATATGGAACCTAAAGACATTCGGATTGTGAAGCGGACTTTAAAGTGTCTAAGGAAAAGGGAATGGAAGAGTACATTTAAATATCACCTTTTTCTTTTTCCTTGCACAAATATTTTGTTGTACTCTCCACAGGGAAGGTGTTCAGTGGGAAGCAATTGATTGGATGGACAATGCAGAGTGTCTTGACCTTATAGAGAAGGTAAGAAATACATTTGCTATAACTTATAGCATAAATGTAATGAAGATGTTAGTTTTTGAGTGCATGATCTTTTCTCAGTCAGTTGAAGAGAATTGAAATAAAAACTGCAGTACTTCACCATTACTCCTTCAGATCTGTTTTTGGAAATCTAATAATTTGTGGGGCCGATGTCTTAGAAAGTAGTGCTGATTTCATAAAACTGATGCAATAACACCACTTTACCCCTCCTCCCTCTCTCTGTCCTAGAAATTGGGCTTGTTGGCACTAGTGAATGAAGAGAGCCGATTCCCCAAAGGAACAGACTTCACTCTGCTGGAGAAGTTGCACAGCCGACACTCTGTGAGTTATTTACACATTGCCTAATGACCTCTATGCATAATTCACTAAATGCTGAGCTTATGTTAAATGCCATGCTTCTGTTTTTGCAGACAAACCCTTACTATGTCAAGCCCAGACTTGCTGATCATCAGTTTGGTATCAAACATTATGCTGGAGAGGTGAGTTTTATTCAGAACTGACCTGCTGCACTCCATCATTGTGTTGTAAAGTCGGTAGTTTATAATATCTGTTTCCGACAGGTCCTCTATGATGTCAGAGGAATCCTGGAGAAGAACAGAGACACATTCAGAGATGACATCCTGAACATGCTCAAGGACAGCAGGTAATATCTGCAGATATGATGGTTAATTAGGACTCGAATTAACCAGTCATTCAAAGAAAGAATGATTTTAAAGGTAAATCCATCTTTTGTTTGCCTTGTTTTGAGCTGATATGAATTATTGGACTGAAGTCCAAACAATAACCAAAATAATGGAGATAAGTTTCTGAAAATATGAAAAAAGTGTTTCTAAAAGCTTCTAATGAGCTTTGAAACTGACCATCCAAACACACTGCGGTGTGAAAACTCACCTGAATCTCATCTAGCAATGATGCGAATTACACCAAGAATTTTTTGTTTATTTTTTCCAGCTCTGCCAGTTTCCTTGTTGTTATCCCGATGTACCCCGTAATATGTTTTCTAACATGAGTTAGCAGATGCGTGTGTTTCATCTTTTGTATTTCTGTCGATTCATAGACTGGACTTCATCTACGACTTGTTTGAAAAGGTCGGCAGCAGGAACAATGAGGAGAAGATGGGAACAGCCCGACGTAAACCTACAGTGAGCTCCCAGTTCAGGGTGAGTGATATGATGTTGCTGGATATTTTTCTTGTAGACAAAGCCACTAACTGTTAACCAAGAGTCTTGAACTGAGAGAATAACTAAAATGCATTAAAGAAAATGTTTTTGGTTTTTTTTTGGAATGGTTGTTATGGTGATGTATAGGCATTTATTGTTTTCTTAATCTCTTTAGGACTCTCTTCATGCTCTTATGGCCACTCTGAGTGTTTCCAATCCTTTCTTCATTCGCTGCATTAAGCCCAACATGGAAAAGGTCTGTTTTTTCTATCCAATGTCTTTATCTACTCACATATTCACGTTAATATCACTATCTGACAGTATTATTCTGTACTATATCAAGGTTACGTGTTAAATCCTTTGTATCATCCTTTCAGACTCCAAATGTGTTTGACCCAGAGGTCGTGCTGAATCAGCTGAGGTATTCTGGGATGTTGGAGACCGTGAAGATCCGTCGTGCTGGCTTCCCAGTTCGCAGAACATTCAAAGATTTCTTCTCTCGGTAAAGATCTCTAAATCTACATTCTTACATATTTTTCTATATCTGTGATTTAAAAAAAAAAAAGAAAAAGTATCAATTCTTTTCTTTAACGTTGCATTTTTATGGCAGTTATAAGATCATTCTGAAAGAAAAGGTGCCGACAGCAGGAGATGATAAGAAGAGAACCACGGACCTTCTAACCAAATATGATAAGACCAAGAAGGAGTGGCAGTTAGGCAAGACTAAGGTGAGGTTCTTTTTCTACCTTTTGGAGATCTAAAATGGCAAAGTTTTGTACAGTGTCTCATATCAAGGTTGTTTAACAGGCTGGCTCTAAACTGTTGTCACCTCCTCGTTTTGCAGGTGTTCATGAAAGAGTCTTTGGAGCAGCGGTTAGAGAAAGACAGAGATGAAGTCCGCCGCCAAGCCGCCATGATAATCCGAGCCCACCTACTCACTTTCTCTGCTAAGTAAGAATCTCCTGATATGAAGTCATGTTTTTGGGACCAGGTATGTTTGTTACTTTGAATTTTTTTCATTTAATCCACAGGAAGTACTTCAAACGTGCACGTGCCAGCGTCATCACCCTCCAGAAACACTTACGAAGGCACATCCAACGCAAACGGTTTGTGAAGCAGCGCAAGGCAGCGGTGGTGCTGCAGAAACACCGACGAGGTCAGGTGGCGCGTGCTCACGTTCGAAAACTGAGAGGGGAAAAGAAGAAGAAGGAGGAAGAGCAAAAGACGAAGGAGGAAGAGGAGAAGGAGAAAACGCTGGGCGAAGGGGAGACGGAGGAAGCGAAAGAGGGAGCAGAGAAAAAGGTAAAGCCGTCAGAAGCATCTTCATTGGCATTAATGGGAGTGTTTTAACCCTCTCGTCTGCTCTTTAGGATGAAGCTCGCCAAATGGAGGAGATCCTGCAGCTCGAGAGAGAGATTGAGCGCTTGCAGAAGAAGAGGGAGGATGAAGTGTCGCAACTCTGTGAGTCGTCCAAGCAGGAGCTGCAGCTGCGCCGGGACGCTGAGCTCAAGCGGATGAAAAAGGAGGCATCGCGCAAGGCCACGGAGCTCATCGACCTCCTGAACTTTGGAGGCGTTGATCCCTCACTGGGAGCAGTCGGGGCTAAGCCCGCTGCAGAGGTGAAAGCTCCAAAAGGTGCCAGCACCACCAGAGGAGCATCCAAAGAAGAGGATGTAGACGAAGGTTTTCATGCTGAGGAGGAGTGTATCCCCCTGCCTGACTTCCCTCCCCCTGCTGAGACAGATGCTCCTGTGGATCAGGACATATTTGCCCAACTCCCTCCTCCGCCACCTGCCTTTGCAGAGGGAACAGTGCCCCCTGCACCACCTCCTCCGCCCCCCCTTCCCTCAGACGACATGCTTGCAGGTGGAATTCCTCCTCCTCCTCCCCTCCCTCCACCCGGAGATGGCACCACTGTGCCTCCACCACCGCCTCCACCTGGAGAGGAGGAGAAGAAAGAGCCAGAAAGGAAAGTGAGCATGGTGGACAGCCTTGTAGATGGCGAGGAGCCGATCTACAGCATGCCGGCCGACACAGAATCAGATTACGACCAAGAAGAGGAGGAGGGGTCAGTCACCGCCGGAGACGACAGCTCCGTGTCGGGAAGCAACCGAGGGAGCGCGGCTGTGACGGACGAGGAGCACCCCAGGAAGTCGACCTGCACCAACGCCAGCATCGAGTCCTACAGAGGCAGCTCTGACTCTGTGAGGACACACACTTACACGCATCCTCACAAGCGTGCACGCAGATATGTATGAGCAGCTACAGTATACAGTGCATTTTAACTCATTATAATAAACTGTTAGCGTGCTATCTCATTATGGAATAAAAGTAATTATTAATAAAAGCATAAGCAGGTCACTAATGTTATTGTGTCATGTTGCAGTATGCAGACAGTGATGATGAACATGACGGCATGATGGACACTGATGAAGAAGTGACAAATGGCAGGGTGACTTTGCTCAATGGAAACGGGCCACCATATTTCCACGGCTACCTCTACATGAAGGGTATAGATGTTTTTCTTTGTAGAGCTGGTGTTTCTGATCTATTTCTGTAGCACTTGCATTATTAAATATAACAGATAATCATAGCTCCGCACTTTCAGTGTGGCCACCAAATCCTAACCACTAGACCTTTTTTTTTAATTGATTGTAATTATGTCTCCCAATTGTGCTCCCTCAGCTGGTCTCATGATCCCATGGAGGAGGCGCTGGTGCGTGTTAAAGGACGAGACCTTCATGTGGTTCCGGTCCAAACAAGAGTCTCTGAAATCTGGCTGGCTCTACAAGAAAGGAGGAGGACTGTCCACTTTGTCACGGAGGTTGTTGTAGTTATTACTGAGCGAAGCCTGCATGCTTTGCAAATAAAATTCAGCACTATTACAGCTCAGCGCAATCTGATGATGTGATGATTTTTACAAAGCTGTTCAGAAAATGTCAACAAGATGGGTCTGTGAGATCCTACCACACTGCCAAGCAGAAGATCTCAAAATGTAACTGAATGTTTCATATTTCCTCATAATTCTATAAAAGGTGAAGTATAATACAGTATGACAGCTTCATGTAACACCACAGTGTTTGCTAGCTTGATTTATTTAAATGTAAATAGCTTAAAAGTCACAGATTTATTGAATCCGCATGAATGGGTTAATTTGTCTGTAGTTCTGAATGCTGTTGAGTATTTGTGTAACTATAGGCATTAAACCCCCTGGAGTAGTTCACTACAATACATTAAAGCCAATGTATTAAGCTTTTAGTGGTTCTTCAATTAGTTGCTTATTGATTTAGGAAAAGTATGTGTTCAGAGTAAAAGTTGGTGGTTTTCTTTTTGGGGAAAGAGATGTAGTTGTGATCTTGTTAAATGGAAAGGTTGAGAGTGCAAAATTAAGCTTATGAAGAGTGCTAATGGTGTCTTATTTCTTTGCAGGAATTGGAAGATGCGCTGGTTTGTTCTGAGGGACAGCAAGCTAATGTACTACGACAACGACAGTGAGGAGAAGCTCAAGGGAACCATCGACATCCGAGCAGCCAAGTAAGATTTCTGACAAACCCCACCACCAGAAAATCACACAAAGTCTTCTTCGCTATTTGTCTAGAGTTGTGTGGCTTGCAAAACTCAAGAAAAAACAAACAGCAAATCGCAAGCAAATACAGAAACATGTTTCGAGCAGACCAGATCATAATGGAAATTTTCTGAATTAAAATGTGTTGTACGCAGCTCGGACATGTTCTTCAGCTTCTTGCTGGATTAATGGAAATTTCCTCTTGATTTCTGGTCCACTGGTCCAGACAGAATCCGAATTTCTCAAACAAGTGTCCTTTCTATGACTTCATAGGGAGATTGTGGATAACCATGAAAAGGAGAACGCTCTGAACATTGTGACAGATGAGAGGACATACCAAGTGTTCGCAGAGTCGCCAGAGGATGCGAGGTATGACGTAGACTTGACGTAGACTAATAATAAAAACAAGCACCTATCCCTGTCTGATTTCATAGCTTTAACATGATGGCATCCTCTTTGTCTGTGCAGTGGGTGGTTCAACGTGCTCAGTAAGGTCCGAGTGTGCACTCCCGAGCAGCTGCTGGAGATGTCCCATGAACAGGCCAACCCCAAAAATGCTGTGGTCAGTCTTTTAAAAACACGAATCAGTAAATTCCTCTGATCTGAAAATATTCTTCACACAAAATGTGCATGTTCGATAGCTTGTAATTGGTTGTAGGTCATTATTGTTTTAATGGTTTTCTTATCAAAAATGATACAGATAAGGTTGTGAACAGTCACGAGTTGGATTGGTTTATTAATACAAATAGTTCAGGTTGAACAATGCTCTCCTTTCTCATTCAGGGAACTCTTGATGTGGGATTGATTGACTCAGTTTGTGCATCAGACAACCCTGATCGGTAAGTTTGATCAGCTACCTTATACAAGACCACAGGTGCTTGTTTTGCACCCTGTGGCTGCAAAACAAGCCCAAATCATCACCCCTCCAAAACCATGCTTGACAGTTTTTAGGAGGTGTTTCTCCTGATTTGCTGTGATTGGTTTTCACCGAGCGTGCCACTGTGCACTACAAACACTCCACTTTAGTCTCATCCGTACAAAGGACTTTGTTTAAGAAGTCTTGCTGTTTGTTCAGATGCAACTGTAGAAACCTAAGCCATGCCGCTATGTTCTTTTTAGAAAGAAAGAGGCTTGTTCAGTCTTCTTCTAATTGTGCTGTCATGAAATTTAACATTTAGCATGATAACTGAGGTCTGCAGAGTGTTAATTTTTGCAGTTTTTCTGCACATTGCTTTATCTGAGCTTGAGAAGAAGTCACTCCCGGCAAGATTGGAATTGGTCTTGAATGTTTTCCACTTGTAATCTTTCTCACTGTAGCACGATGGACTCCAAGTTGTTTGGAAATCAATGTTTGCCTACTCAGACTGACTGGCAGCTACAGTTCTATCTCTGAGATAAATGCTGATGTTTTTCCTCCTTGGCATCATGTCAATACCTGAATGGTCCATATGAGAAAACTGCCAGAATTTCTCATTATATAGAAGTGGTCACGCTTGCTGATCATCAGTTGGTCAAGTGCATTTTGTTAGCAACACCTGGCTGCTACTTACCCTCTTAATTCATGTTTTCAGGCCGAACTCTTTCGTCATCATTACGGCCAATCGTGTGATCCACTGCAACAGCGACACACCAGAGGAGATGCATCACTGGATCAGTCTGCTGCAGAAACCCAAAGGAGACGCCAGGATAGATGGACAGGAGTTCCTTGTCAGAGGTGAGGGTTTCGGATATTTTCAAACTTATAGATGCAACTCTGTGCTTTCTATATTTTATTACTTTTTTTTGACTTTTGGGAATATTTTAAGCAACAAAATCTTGGGCCATTTATAGATGTTAAGAACTATCTGCATTATCTGTATTTAATTTTCATCAACATCATACTGTCATTTTTACAACAGTATATCTTCAACGTAAAGGTATCACAATATTTTCTACATTCTTTTTCCTCTTGTTGCCTTCCTCCCATCTCCTCTCCATCTTCAGGGTGGCTCCAAAAGGAGATGAAGACAAATGCCAAGAGCACCTCCCTGAAGCTGAAGAAGCGCTGGTTTGTTTTGACCCACAACTCCCTGGATTACTACAAGAGCTCAGAGAAAAACTCCTCCAAGATGGGAACTCTGGTCCTTAATTCCCTCTGTTCTGTCATTCAGCCAGATGAACGAGTGCACAGGGAGACAGGTGAGGAGAGAGAAATGAAAGGAGCAGGAAAGAAGGGCACATTTAATCAGGGATTATACTTATGAGGTTAGGGATATATGCCGGTGTCTCAGTTTACAATTATAGACATGATAAATGTACCCTGGTTTTATTGAATTAGATTAAAAGGATTTATTGCACAGCTCTTATAAAACTTAATCATGATGTTAGTAGAAATAATTTTATTGGATTTAACCGCCCCCTTTTTTTTACAGGCTACTGGAACATTATCGTGTACGGGAGGAAGCATTCCTACCGTCTTTATACTAAGATGCTGAATGAAGCCATGAGGTGGACAGCTGCTATACAGGGAGTCATAGACAGCAAGACCCCAATAGAAACACCAACTCTGCAGCTCATCAGAGACATCAAGGTAAGACGCTCACATAGACAGAGTAAGTTCAAATTCATCAGCAGATGTGTGTCTTTAAGATGATTTTTTTTTACATCATTGTGTCTTCAGGAAAATAGTGTGAACCCAGAAATAGTGGAGCAGATGTACAGGAGGAACCCCATCCTCAGATACACACAGCATCCTCTGCACGCGCCTCTACTGCCCCTCCCTTACGGAGAGGTCACCAGCTGTGAGTAAAATAGGGAAACCTCTAAAAATCTCTAAAAAAAAAACACACAAAAAAGTGTAAAATGGAGTAAAAGTTCTGTCATAGGGTGAAAAACTGGGTATACCCAGGAGGGGTCGCCAGCGGATCACAGGACTAACATAGAGCTAGACAACCACAAGCTCATAGATCCACACCTACAGCTAGTTTAGAGTTGTCATTAAATTTAAGCATTTCTCTGGACTGTGATAACAATTGGTGTCCACAAACAGGAGCTTTGCAAAACCTGCACAGGCAGCCACAGGGAGAACATGCAGACAACATGTTTAACACTTTAAAATGCTTACATTGGCACAACAGTCATCCTTTAATGTAATCTTTCTTGATGTTACTGTTCTCATCTTTACCCTAATTGATACCCTACTTGTGTTTTTCTCCGTGCAGTGCAAAGGCAGCAGGGTTACGCCAGTCTGCAGGATGAGGCCGTGCGAGTTTTCAACTCACTACAGGAGATGGAGACACTGGCAGACACGGTGCCCATCATTCAGGGCATCCTGCAGACCTGTCAGGACCTGCGCCCTCTCAGGGATGAGGTACTTTTGTATATTTACTTACAAAAATATATAAAACTTGAGTATTTTATTTCTCATCGAGTATTCTTACAGTTTTCCAGCTGTTCACACTCTGATAAAAATCTTTTTCCCACAGGTTTATTGCCAGGTGATCAAGCAGACCAATCATGTGCCTCAGCCTAACAGTCCAGCCAATCGTGCACACTGGCATCTGCTCACCTGCATGAGCTGCACCTTCCTACCCAGTCGAGCCATCCTCAGATACCTCCGCTTCCACCTCAAGAGGTGAGTATCTGCATTAGGGATAGCATTTCTCTCACGAAGCATCCTTAAATGCATGCGTGTAAATGTGTTGTGTATATTTGTGTATTTGTAACTCAGGATACGTGAGCGTTATCCAGGCGCGGAGATCGAGCGGTATGCCACCTTCATTGGAGAATCGCTGAAGAAGACCAAAACTCGTGAGTTTGTTCCCTCTCAGGAGGAGATCGCCGCCCTGCTGCTGAGGCAGGAGATGAGCACTACTGTCTACTGCCATGGAGGAGGTTCCTGCAAGATCTCCATCAACTCACACACCACTGCTGGAGAGGTGCATAAACACAACAGATACACAAACTTCTTTTTCATTCAAATACATTATTTAAAATGCACATCTGAAAGATAAAGTTATAAGTGTGTTCATTTTACTCTTGTATTGAGTGTAATGATCCATCACTCACATCTATACATATGTGGAGACTTGCAGTCTCATTAGCTAATCTTAAACATAAAAGAAGAAAAATTATCCTTGAATAGAAGAATAGAAGAAGAAAGCGAAGGTTGGGTGCATGTGATTTGCAAGTGATCTTGCAAATCACATGAAAAACCTTTTCAAGATAAAATAAATTAGTTTGAATGTGAATGCTAAACGCCGTCTGAATGTTGTTACTGCAGGTTGTAGAGAAGCTGATCAGAGGTCTGGCCATGGAGGAAAGCAAGAATCTGTTTTCTCTGTTTGAACACAACGGCTTCACAGACCGAGCTCTGGAGAGCAGAGTGATTGTGGCAGATGTTCTGGCCAAGTTCGAGAGGTATCCGAGTCTCTGTGAACAAACACCGGCGTCCATTTAACCGTGTCTTTGTTGTACACTTTGCAGTAACTCATGGCATGTTTTCCTTTATTTTTCAGACTGGCAGGCAGTGAAGAAGAGGAGGAGGAAGGAGAATGGAAACTCTACTTTAAACTGTACTGTTTCTTGGATGTAGAGAGCATGCCCAAAGAGGGAGTGGAGTTTGCCTTCATGTTTGAACAGGTGAGATTTACTCTAATTATTATGTTTAGCTCAAAGTGATCACCTAAATGCCGACACAAGAAGAAGCAGGTGAGACCAAAAAACGTGAGCTTTAAAAAATTGCTGAAGAATAGAAGGTGGATCAGGCGTGAGTAAAAAACTCTAAAGGATGTCCGAAAGAAAACAAGGAAATCTTATTTGTATAGCACTTTTAAAACCAAAGTGCTTTAGAATAAAATAAATGAAAATTTCATAAAGTTTAATAAAGTTTAATCCTACACACATTCACAATATTTCTACATAATAATACAACAGACCTTAATAATTTTGAGTCAGTGTGGGTGTCACGGGTTGGTGTCAAGGTTGACCCAAATCCAAATCTACAAGAAGAAGTTCAGCAAGTGACGGTAAACAATGTCTATAAATTGAAGCAGGAGGAAACATAAACAGGCAAAAGAGAACAAACAGAGAACAAAAAGCACAACAGGGCAGAAAAATAAGGCAACTTGAGGATTCAAATATACTGGTGACTACTGCTATCTAAAAGTAATCTAACAACTAAAACTAACTAAACAAAAATAAAAACTAGACTTTTTAAAAAACGAGCTGAAACAGTTTTGTATCCATCCATCCACTTCTGGTTATCGGGGTCGCGGGGGGCACTGCAGCCTATCCCAGCTGTCTTAGGGCGAGAGGCAGGGTACATCCTGGACAGGTTGCCAGTCTGTAGTGGGGCTAACACATAGAGACAGACAACCAATCGGACTCACATTCACTCCTATGTGTAATTTAGCGTTTCCAATTAACCTAACCCCACTAACTGCATGTCTTTGGACTATGGGAGGAAGCTGGAGTACCAGGAGACAACCCACGCAAACACAGGGAGAACATGCAGACTCCACACAGAAAGACCCCACCCTGATGGTGGAATTGAACTCAGGACCTTCTTGCTGTGAGGCAACAGTGCTAACCACCGTGCCACCATAAAATAAAAATATAGATGAAATATCCCTAATTTTAGTATTTGTTAGCTTAGCAAAATTGTTATTGCTGATGTATGTATGATATTGCCTGATGGATCTGTTTATTCAGACTCTGGATATCAACAAGACTCTAAATCAACTGCTAGGAAAAAGTTCTGTGTTTTTATTGTAATATATTTACTGATTTTCCTAAATCTTGCCTTTGACATATGTCCACCATACAATGATAATTAAAAAGACCAAAACTAACACTGAAACTAATAAACCTAAACATTCTGGAGAAAATAAGGAACAGGTGAAACAAATGAATGATACCAAAACATGAAACATGGGAAGTAAAACTTCAAACATCAAACATAGGAGTGAACTAAATACCAGAGTAAAACAGGAAATGAGTAATAAGCAGGGCACACAGATGGCCACTTAACACGGGAACACAGGTGAGGCAGGAATAAACTGAAAGCATGAAATGATATGAATAACCAAAAACAGAAACCAGATAGTGAGCAAGAACAGTCATTTCTAGAAGTGGGCCTTGGAAAAAAAACTTAAAGGCAAAACTTAAAAAAAAAAAAAAACTGGACTCATGATATAAAAAAACTAAATTAAAGCAACAACTGTAAAGTAGGCAAACATTACTCAGAAAACCAAAACCATGAGATAAGTAAATATTCAGATGAAACAAAAAACATAAAGTGTACTTGAATCCAAAACGAAACTAAGAAAGCTTAAAATCCTTCATCAGGGACCCAGGGACCGTGACGCTATGGACGCATCATGTATGCAGGTTCAAGACCATTTAGGACTTTAAACACAAACAGTGCCACTTTATACTGGATGTTTCTGTAAATTTTGGAATAACTAATAGATGAGCAATAGATAATTGACTAACTCCAGTGTACAGTGAAGAAAAAGATAATAACATAGTTCTGAGCTGGAAGAAACTGCTCTTGACCCCAACATTTCTTTGTTAAATTTCAAATTAGAGTCCCAAGATTATCCCGATGTTCTTAACATGAATGAAAGGGATTAAAAAGCCCTTAAAATGTCTCATTTAACCTCTTAATTAGTAATCATGCCAAATTATATGACCTCTGTGGTGGTTTAGCTGTAAGAAACTGTGTGACATCAAGTTGTTTTTATATCTAAAAGCTCCTTGAATGAAGAACAAAGCCATAATAATCTCAAAGGAGTAAAAACCAGAAAACAAAACTAATTAATGTGGACACCTGACAACAATCAAAATCAAAGTCTGGGTTAAACAAACTGGGGAACGATACACAGATAAATCAAGGAGGACCTAAAGATTGGAAGTAAAACAAACATTAACATAAAAAAATCTTTTCTTAATCACTTTTTCTTGACATCGATGAGGTCAAGGACACACATACACGAGGCTTTCCTACATGAATGATGTAGTGGTGGCTCTCTCTGGTTCTCTGGCATGAATGTATAACTAAATGTGGCAGAGGTGTATTCATTTTTAGTAAGATTACAAAAGCAGTATTTGAATGCAATTCCAATTGAGCCTGATATTTTCTCCTCCTGCTGAAGATGTGATCCAGTCAGGAAATATAAGTGTCAGAAATGCAGAGTGTCTTGCTGTCTCTCCCAGGCGCACGAATCTTTGATAAGTGGTCACTTTCCGGCCTCGGAGGAAACGCTGCAGCACCTGGCCGCTTTACGTCTTCAGTATCTCCATGGTGATGGGGCAGGTCGAGCCGGGTGGAGCCTGGGGAGCGTCTACCCAATTGGACGTCTGCGCAACCGCATTTTGCACTCCACCAAACCGGGTGTGGGGGTGGCAGGTGGAGCTGGAGGGGCTGGAGGTGTTGGAGCTGTAGATGGAAAAGGCGTGGCAGTAGGACAAGGTGGTGTCGGGACCGGCGTAGAGAAACGAAAGACTCCGAGCTTCCTGGATGGCACCCTCAGGAGAAGTTTCAAGACTGGTTCACTGAAGAAGCAGAAGGTCAGTGATGGAGGAAAAAGAAGTTTTTCATTAAAGTTAAAGAAAATATAGCTTCTTCATTTTAAAATTCTACTTTGCAAAAGTGATTTTTACAATTCTGCATCTTAAGTTCACTGAAATCCCTCTCCTGCTATACTAAATAATAAATGAACCTGGTAGCTGAGTGGCTTGATAGTTCGGAGGATTCGCTGATTGTTTCAGATGGAGGATGAGCAAATGCTTGAGATGTGGGTGAAGGAGGAGACGTCTGCCACACGGACCAGCGTGCTCGAGAAGTGGACTCGTCTGCAGGGCATGCCGCAGCATCAGGCCATGCTGAAATACATGAGCATCATTAAGGAGTGGCCAGGATATGGCTCCACTCTATTTGATGTGGAGGTGAGGAAAAACGCTCAGAAGATGAATTTCGGAGCTCTGCGCAAATACATTTAATCCGCTTCCTTTTCCTTCTCTCCTCTCTTGCTAGTGTAAAGAGGGAGGTTTCCCTCATGATCTGTGGCTGGGTGTGAGCGCCGACAACGTGTCTGTGTATAAACGAGGGGAACCCAAACCGCTCGAGACCTTCCAGTACGAACACATCACCTTCTTTGGAGCGTCACAGCCCTGCACCTACAAGATCATCGTGGATGAGAGGGAGATGTACTTTGAGACTCCACTGGTGAGAGCTCATCATTCGTTGTCTAATCACCCCCCCAGCGTATTTTCTCAGCGTAGGATTTGATACCTCTTATCTAGGATGTACTAATCTCGTTTTTCACATTTTAGGTCGGAGAGATCACCAAGATTATGCGGGCCTACATCAACATGGTGGTGAAGAAACGCTGCAGCATCATGTCTGTGTCCAGTGTTGCCAGTGCCTGGGTCAGGTGATCTCTCCCAGCCAGTCAAAGCTCTTCGTTCATCCATCTAGTGACACCAGACGCCTTGGCCCCTTGCATTGGTTGGTTGTGTTTTATAAAGGGCAGTTGCACCAACCAGCTCAACCTCCCAAGTTGAATCATGAGCAGGGAATGAGCATCAATTACAAAAATGGGGGAAAAGTGGACACAGAAGCCAAATGCACACTCAACTGGCCTGGAGATCTATTAATAACGTAACATGAAATAGCATGAAAAAAAAAAACTGTTTTGGGGGGCTGTCCTATCAAATACATAACCCTCAGCGGTAGTCCTGCATGTAGATGTTCAAGCACACACCAAACTCTCCGTTTTTGGACAAATTCAGAAACAACAAGCACAAAGCAGCCACCCAGTCCCAGTCAGCCCCAGGTGGCTCCTCCAACCCCCATTGCACTGCCAGACAGAAGAAAGCCACACTTTCTCAGTTTTGTTAGTTTCTATCTCACTTCTCCTCTAATTTCCGAGTCTCTCTCTTTCTCTTTATGTATCCTCACTCTTTGTTTGCGGTTGCTGTTAAGTTAAAATGCTAAATTCTTGTTCTTGCTTGCTTTCTCTGTCTGTTATCGATAACATCAGCTCTGTCACGTCTGAGGAAAAGGACTCGGTGATTCGTCACCAAACCACATAGTGTTCACCTGCTCACTCGTCAGCGCCACTGTGTGGCCACAAGAAGAAAACTCAGCCAAAGGAAGCGGCTTTAAGTATTTAAAAAAAAATCCTATAAATATTCCAGAGAAGAAAGATTTACTTTGGATGCTCTCCAAAGTATGTGCATGGCTACGAGCCTCACTTGGCTCTGCAAGAACAATATCCAGAACAATGGTCAGAAAAAAACCCAACAAACGTTCCTCTATTTATGTCTACATGTCACACGAGCTGGATAAATGTGTAGATTCGCCTACGTGCGCACATAAACTGAACAAACATGTATCATTTTGTATCGTATATCACGCATTATAATAAGAATTATTGTTACATTTTTGGTGGCCACTGCACTGTACAGTATATAAATGCCATACTAAATGCAATGTGACACCTGCCATGTAAGATACATGCAAGTGATTGGTGTTAATAATGACCACTGTATGTCTGAATATGATGCCAATTCTGTACACTGGCTGTGCCATTAATGTGACTCACAGAGACGTAAGAGTAAGATAAAAAAAAAAAAGAAAACAGACTATAGTGAGTCTGGCTGCTATCGTGGTCATATTTCTAACAGCATTTTGATGAATTTATCATTGTTGTTATTTGCTGGAATCACTCTGAAGAATTAATTGGAGCCATGAAATCCTGTCTATCCTCATCTGCTCAAGCTATTCTCATTTTTTTCTTCAACGAGGAGATCAGGAGACTTAAGCAAAAATGCACACAACCTTGTTTGTCTGTGTTTTCAGCCTATTTATGAACATGTGATTTTTATTTATAAAATTACTGATAATACTGTTATTACTGTATTCCCCCTATCTTAGCCAACCTAAAGTGCTGTGTCTGCATTGCTGCTGTGTGTGTGAGTGTATTAATGGCGTAAACCGTTGGATACGAGAAGGGAAATGAGAAAAGAGAAGTGATACTACTGAGTGTATTCCTTGAAAAAAAAGAGATGAATTTACATGAGTAACTTTTGCGAAGAATGGTGTTGTAATTGTGAGTTAACGGGAAAAGCATGGAATATCAGGGGAGGGTTGAGGGGTTGTTTATTTCCTATTGTACTGTATGTGTTGCAAAGTTTGTTCAGGAAGAATGAAAATATGCTTTTGGTTATTCTTTTTTTTCTGCATCAGTGTACGAGAAGCAGATATGACACTGTGAGGACACGGGCTTGGAAATAGTTTAATTGTGCACTTGGAATGCTGAAATTCATCACTGCTTTGTGTGTGTGTGTGTGTGCGTGTGTTCTTTGGACTCGAATTGAACAAGGTCACCTGATGCTGTGCATTGCAGCTAGATGGCACTCACGTCAAACAACTGCAGAGAGCACTGTAAACAAAGTGTTCCCACAAAGCAGATATCCACTGGGAGTGCTCGCATAGCATGGAAAATTACAGTCCAGCATCACAACATGCTCCAGTTATTTGTCTTATCTGGTTTAGATGAAGTTTCTAAACTCGTTTCTGTGGCAATAAGATTTTCAGGAATTGCCCCAAAGACAGATCTGGTTTGGCTTTTCACACCAGACACTAAAGTGAAGTTCTTCAGGTGAAATATGTTGTTGTTTTTCTAGTTCATCGCATACTGTACAGGGCGACAGCAATGATTTTAGAAAAACTGAGGCTGTGAATCCAAGATCCCTCCAACCCCTCTGAAGTGTTGCCCAGTAACCAAAAATAAGTTTATCCACAGATTTAATGGGAAAAAAATCTGAATTGCTTCTTTAAATTTAACAATTTAAAGTCTAAGAATATTGAAATCAGTCTCTACTACATGTAAAGTTCTCCAAATTTTAATAACCTCAGTGTCTTTAATCATAGCTACGGCCTGAAAGCATACACACAGCCCACTGGGATCCTGCCTGTAGATTTAGAATAAGCAGAACTCACTCACAGGTTCCACTTTGAACTTTTGGTTAATTTAGTTTCATCTAAAAAAAAAAAAAAGGAGTGAAAAACTGGAAAATTAAAGTTCACAAGCCATAAATCCTGAGGACCCTGGAGCTGTGAGATCTGGTTATTCTACATCTGTGGTTCTGTCTGTCACTGATATTACACTGAGTAAGAAGAACTTGCCCTGTAGTTACTGAAATGTGATCAGCATGTTTCTTAATGGAAATTCTGATTACAAATCTGTCTTCAAGGGCAACTTCATCACAAAGGGTCCTGTTATCAGCCGCAGGCGGCCAAAGTGGGGCCCACTCTTATCTTGTGTTACGCTTATTATCACCTTTACATAGTAAAACATTGTGCTTGTTTAAACAAAAAAAGAAAAACAAAAAAAGAGAGAAAGAGAGAGATATGTGTGTTCTTTTTTTTATTTGTAACTGGCTTTACAAAATTATGCTTTAATAAATTATTGAAAATGGTCCTATATTTACCTTGACCCTTGTGCACTTATTTTTGAACAGAGTTGAAGTTTTTCAGGGAGCTGTGCATGTGCTGGCACTTTGGCTCCAAACCTCTTTGGCCTCGGATGTCCTATTCGTTTCATGAAGTTTGTCATCTAATTTGTTGAAACAAAATATGGAAGCTTTAGAAGAGCTAAGCTGCCCAACAACATCTAGCTCATGAAGTCATCTACAACAATTAGCTGTTATGTATTAGCATTTGTTATAGAGTCACTTTCCTACTGTAGGAGGCCAACACAGAGCTTGGGAATGAATGGACTAAACGAAACAGCTGTAAAAAGGTATGATCCATCAGGAAAAAAGCTAATGTTTTAACTGTGACTTTTTTAAAATATACTTTCTGTGTGTGTCAAAGCAGCTATTTTTCGTAAACTTCGCTGTTTATTCAGCACATAGTTTAAATGACGTATTTCGAAATGCACTCCGCTCTGCCAACGCCTTTCCCTCTTTTGTCTGTTTGGGTGCGTAAAGAGAGCGTGCGTCAGGATTTTGCGTTTGGTTCCTTCTCAGCAAGTTCACTTCTCAGGTTTCAGACTTCTGTCGGAGCAGCCGAGGCACTTCCTCCTTTTGCGCTTACACTGTCTTCTAAAATCTTCTGAAACATAAAAAAATTGGATGAGAATCTGAGTCTACGCTCTTGGATGATGGGTTTACGGATATTATTGGCTGTTCTTGTCTTTGGTTTCGGCCTGGCGACAGTTTTCGCCGATTCGTCCACACCTGAGAACGGTAGGAAAGGAATCAGTGAATGTGGGGGCTGAGGAATTAGTTAAGCAGAAAAGCTTTTTTGTTTTTGATCAGATGTAGCTGCTTTCTAATTTATTATTATCATTATTGTTATTAGTAGTATTACTCTTTTTATCTTTATAGCTACGCACAGGTTGCTCAAAACCCTGAATGTGAGTCTTTTAGCTGTTCAGTAAAGTCACACAGTTTTAAGGGCTAATATATTCATAAAGCATTGTTTCATAAGACTTGAACTGAGGAGAAAAGCACCCAAACATTTAGAATTAAAATGTCATCGTTTGCATTTTCTACACTGAAACTAATTATTATAAAATATATTAGATAACCTTACGCACGGGCCACATTAAGCTTAAAAAGCTTCACTTAAAAGGAATAAAAACACAACTTTGTTGGTAGAATTGTGTCTGTGTAAGACTCCTATCTCTGAAAACTGTTGAAACCTCTCAACAGGAACGAGGAGTCTCTTTTTCAGCCCCTGGGGTGCTTGATTGTTTCAGAGTAAAGAGACTAAGAGAAACTGTGGCACACACATATGAGACATTGTTTCTCCATTTTACAGATACATGGCTTCACTCGCACAAACCCGGCTGTTGTTCTGTGTATGTCTGCTGATAATAACATGACTGGTTCCACAGTCTGTGTGGTTGCTGTGCTTAGTCTCCATGGAAAATGTCCCAGGAGGATTACCAGTAGTTGCAAAAACCAGAGTGGGCACATGAAAGGCCTTTTTTAATCTGCTCCTCATGGTGCTTTCATTTAAACTCGCCAAGTTTTGCACTCATGTTTGCCTCGACGTTTGAGGCAAAGTGTTTCCACCTTGCCCATTATGTCCTTTAACTCGATTGTATTAACTTTTTTGACCTACAGTGTGTGAGTTGAAAAACGGGACAAGCTGTGAGGAATGTCTGAAAAATGTGACGGTAAGTTCGCTGATAGAGCATTTTAATTCTGCTTGGCTGATTTCTTTTTTGGGTTAACAGAGTTTGTGTGTGTGTGCATGATCAGAATAGATGTCTCCTCCTACAACCCAGACCTGTTTGACTGGTTTGAGAAGTAACTGATCTCATGAATTCTCACCCTGCTCCTTTTTTAGGCTGTGTGTGTTTATCATACATTGCTTCCTGTAATTAGCCTGCATACTTCCTTTTTTGTTTTTCTGTTTAACTGATAGGGACATTGTGCACATTTTTTTTTAAAACAGTGCTTGTGGTGCATCACAACAAAGTCATGTGTAACATATCCAGTGAGAACTATCCTCCCACCCCACGCGCTCTGCCCTCTGAATGATGCACGATGGGGACTCTGCTGGAGTAAGAACACACACACACACACACACACACACACACACACACACACACACACACACACACACACACACACACACACACACACACACACACACACACACACACACACACAAGCTGATCACATATTGATAACGACTTTAATTCAATTAACTGAATGTTAAATATGCTGTCCAGTACACTGTCCGACTGAAGCTTATTTACTGATTTTCTTTTTTTTCTCTGTGTGTGTTAGAATGATAATTAATAAATTATATTCTTGTATAAGACAAAAATACTTGTATATCCCAGAAGTTGAGAGATTACTGCGTTGCATCAGTCCAATCATGATAAAAAATTGCAAAATTAAAAGTTACACCAAAGAAGGAGCTCGGGTTAAATGGAAAATACAAAAAGTGAAGTGCTATATGGATTAAAATCTAAATCTGATACTATACTAGGATGTTAAATCTAAAATGAAGGCATGTATTGTGGTATGAGGTCGTAAAGAGTTTTTGTCTGTCCTTGTGGCAGCTGAGCTGAAACAGATGTTAGATGAGGTGTTAATTAAGTGGTGCAGAGAGGATCTATAGTCACAGTCATTTGGATGACCTCCGCATCAAAATGCAACAGCAATGATTAATTCCCTTTGCGCATAACATGGACTCACTCCCACAGCTAGCACTTCAGTGTTCCAGATACAGTAACATGTCTGGGATTGTGCAATCCCTCCACATACCACATCTTACTAAAGTCCTGAAGCCAGGTACAGTCACACTGTGTGCACAGTGTTTTGCTGCTACTCCAAACTACACTCACTGTGTTCCCTCTGCTCTTAATCAGCTCACTGAAATAATCCCTGTTATTGTGCAGCCACATACATCCCCCATGATGCTGGCTGTAACAGCTTCGTCTCCATCATTTTCCTCATAGGTCCCCCAGGTTTACAGGCCTCGCTCCGGGCAGTAGAGCTGCCTTTTAGCTGAGATTGTAGTGATACGAAAAACCACTAGTAGGCTTGTTAGGCTATTTCACCTCCATATAAACTGCAAGGAGCAAGAAAAATCAACTTTAGTAGGTTATGAAATAATTTCAAAATAAATAAATTGGAACAGGAGCTACTGCAACAGGCTCCCGTGCCAAGGAAAAATAAAAACTAAATAGTTACATTTAAGGGCTCTTTCTCTTAAAAAAAACAAACCCTATTTTTTTCCTAAAAAAATAAATACTTACAAATAGAGATTAAAAGATCCTGCATCTTCATAATTCATAATTTTTCATGAATGAAGATTGGAACAGTTTATCCTGATTTGCTGAAGATGAATGTTTCACTAAATCACTAAAGTGGAAAAAAAATAAAAATCCTCCATGTTTGTGGATTTTGCATCTGGGGTTGTTTGTTTTGAATAAGTGCTTCAGCATGTAGAGACATTTTAGACAATAGCGGGATGTGGGAAAGCCCTATCCTGTTTCACCGTGACAGCCTCTCCCTGTACAAAGCGTGGCTTCCAATAGTTTGGTAGAAAAATAGAAACCCATTCATGTTAACATTCATTTTGTCCACATGCTTTTGTACTTTTACATCTTTAAAATCTTGATGCAGAACTTTTTACAGAAGTACATTTGCATATTAAACATTAAAATTGTCTTTG
This sequence comes from Oreochromis aureus, assembly GCF_013358895.1. Classification (NCBI taxonomy): domain Eukaryota; kingdom Metazoa; phylum Chordata; class Actinopteri; order Cichliformes; family Cichlidae; genus Oreochromis; species Oreochromis aureus. Next base: position 14,018,904 of record NC_052960.1, read on the forward strand.
ATCCTTGTTGTTATTTTTATCAGCGTGTCAAAAAACATTAAAGTTTTATTCGGTACATCTGTAGAATGATTTGGTTTGAGAAGAGGAAATTACATGCAACCTAATGAAGGGGGAAGAACAAGAATTTTCTATCTGGAAGATAAATCTGCGATTTGTGATTTCTGAATAACGTTGTCACTCTGGTTCTGTCTGCAGTGAACTTCCAGATCTTGATAATCACCTTGTCAGTGGTTGGTGGCATTCTCATCATTGCCTTTTTGGTCTGTCTGTTCTGCTGCTGCAAGTGTGAGAACATCGGGTAAGTGTAATGTGAGCTCTGGTTGACAAAACCCTCTCATTCCAGCCAGTGTGATGCTGGTAGAGTAAATTGTAGCTATTATATTATTAGTTGTGTGCAACAGGTTAAGATACGTACTGACAACCCATCAAGTCCTTCAATTAAACGATTATGTTACACGTAAGCAATCCTGAAAATGGGAGTGTTTCCGCTTATGCGTGAGTGTGAAGTAGCACAAAGGCAGTCTGCAGGCAGTCAGGTACTACCCGTCTACCTGCAGAGAGTGTTTATTGTGGATTGGGGCTGTGTCACGAACATGTGACACATCCGGTCTGTGGGCTACTCTTGCTTCTGCTGTTGTTGGTTCATGAGCCAGCCACAGAGAAAAGTGAAATTATAACTACAAAGAGCTGAAGTGAAACTGTTTAAAGTCAGTGAAATGTGTCTACTGTGGAGCCTGTCTGTGCTTTTCATGCCGTATTTTTATTCTTTGAGTTTCTTGTTTCTCATTTTTCTCCTGTTCTTGCTGGACTCTGTTGTCACTCCTTAACTCGAGCCCCTTGTCAAGCAATTGGCAGTTGACCGATGCATAGGTCATACACATCCGGCACTATTTTTGACTTTCAGATGCTGTTTTATTAAGTTAAGGCTCAAAAATTTGATTCAGTTCAGAAAAGTATGGTAATTTAAAAAAAAAAAAAAAAAAAGTTTTCTACTTTTGCAGGCTGAGTTAAACCCCATCTTAAACTCACAACACTTGCCCACATTTATTCACACTAGAAATGCCACTAAATTGCTTTACTTTAAACATACCTTGCGATGATTGCTTTCTTATGAGTTTGTTAGTAATAATCAGCAATCTTTTCCTTCTACTACATAAATCTAACACTGGTCTTGTTTTTTCAAATCTAGCATGTCTGAGGCCAAGATGCAGCGACAGGCCAATAAGCTGAGAACCAAGCAGGACGAAAGGTGACGATATCATGTTTTGTTTTGTAATACTGTTTCACCCCCTCTGACTAGTTGCTCTCTGTATTTGATACATCCATAGCTATAACTTAAAAAAATGTGGATTTAAAGAGCTGGTGGACTCTAAATTGCTGCCTAAATCTCTAGTTTATATAATTAAAATTCAAAAATCATGAGGAAAAACAAAACTGCAGTTCAGCACCATGTCTTTATGACTAAGTTTCTCCATATAGAACAGCATCTGTCTCAGCTAACATTGAACATTTGCTGTAAATGCATAAAAAATTTGAGTTATTTATCGATACTTTACATGTATGTCCTCATAAAATACCCTAACCAACAATTATACATTTTGGGCTTTTATTGGTTCTGTAATATTTGCATTAGGTGCGACACACCGGCTCTGCCTTTTGCATTGATAGCTATGATTCACATCACTTTCTTTCAACGTACACAAGGGGAAAAAATGCAGACGTCATACTGTTATCAGCCCAAACTGGTTTGTTTCCACATGAGTCTGACATTCTGAAAAAATCATTAGTCGTCATCCCGTGACTTATGGAAGAATGTTTTGTCTTTACAGGAGGGCGGAGATGAAGCAGAGACACCAGGAAATCAGGCAGAAATATGGTGAGCTTTTCTCTTTGTTAGTCTGTGTGTGTGTCAGCAATCAGCTACCTATACAGCATCTAAACTATGACTTACTCTACAAAACAAAATGTGGCTCTTTTTACGGTTGTAATGTCATTTACTAGATTTGAGAGAGCTTGATAAAAAAAAGTTGACGCTATATTGTGCTACCAGTATGAGGCACTTTGCCCAGTTTAGCATAACCGCTGGGGTGGGAGTTCAAGGCTATACTATTCAAATGCCTCTTTTCTACTAATGCAGTTCAATGTTTTTGTTTTTGTCTTTTTTTCTTTAAAGCATCTAAAAAAAATCTTAAACCTGCTTCATATCATCTGTACTTGAAAATATAACATTAAAAAATGCTGGTGACAAAAAGCTGGTAGTGGCACAACAAAAAACTGATGTACCCAATCACAGAAGCACTGATGTTTATGGATATGGAACTGGCTACTGAAATTCAGAGAAAGCATCAGATTCTGTCCACCAGGTTTTCTTTGAGTGGAAATCACCCCAGCGTGCAACACATAACACTATGTTAACTTTGCAGGCCTGCTATAATATGAATGATTTTCAAAAGACACCAATGAATAATTACCTCTGCACTGGCACTCACATAGTATAAGGGTTAATTGCGCAGAAAAGATGGACACAGACTCTAAAGTCGCAAGGCTTGTTCCAGTTCATCCTGCAAGAACACCTCCTGGAGTCTGATCCATGGAGGCCCAACCCTACAACCTAAAGGTTGCTGCCAAGGTCCTGGTAATGTTATGGCTGATGGGTGTATACCATAAAGCTAAATATAAAAGTTTAAGAGAGGCTGGTAAGTTTTTATTTAGCTATGATACAACACAGGGTGAGGTTAGCTGTTTACTCCTGTTTGTAGTTTTCGTGCTAAGCTACGTTCACCGTAATCTGGCATTGACTTCATATTTACCATTTTGAGTGAATATATGAAACTATTTATTTAAATAAGTGCAAACGCTTACTGATTGTTTAATGTTTTCCAGGTCTAAGTGGGCAAAATCCATACGCCAGATTTTCTTGAAATGGATTTGTCAACTGAGATTAACTATGGAGAGAGGACATCCATGAGCTGTCTTGAAGTGACATGATTGGAGAATTGTTGTAATTCATATAAAAATCAAATGTAAGAAAAGTGGTTTAAATAGATCAGGGTCATTTGGTCAATGAAGCATTCAAAGAATCCTACATTTACTGAAATAACCCAAGAGGCTGTAACCAAATGCTAGAAGAGATGTCGGTATTTTTCCAAACACTTGTCATTTATCCTGTGACTCAAGATACTAATCTGCTAATCTACTATTTATTCGGGCATTTAGTTTAATGGTACTGAATGGAAGGAGTCCAGTCTCGCTGCTGGAATATTCTTTCCTTTAGCTTCTGTTGTAATTGTACATTTTCACATTGTTTTTGCTGCTGAGATTTTTTTTTTTTTTACTTTATTTTATCTTGTTTTAAATGAGTTTGTTCCCACTCTGAAATCTAATTACTGTGTTACTGCTGCCGTTTCCTACTGTAGACAAGGAATTTTAAACCAATCACATTTGCAGAATATATCCTGAATATATGAGGTCAAAATGAACATAATGAAAGAACTTATAAATAAAAGATTTCAGACTGATCCCTAATTCTGACAGTAACACTGATTATGTTTATTTCCCATTGAGCTTTCATGTTAACTTACCTTTATAATATACTGTATGTTTTGTCCAGTTTGTCAATAAATCAAACATTTGATTAAAAGATGTTATTCCTTAAAAGAAAAAAATCAATGTGTTTGTACCAAGTATACATACACCCACACTATTTGTTTAAATCTCCCTTAGTAAGATGCATCTCAACCAGACACTTTTGGTATCCATCAACAAGCTTCTGGCATATTTCTGGATAGATTTTTGACCAATCTTCTCTCGTGTGTCTGTGTGTGTGGTCTAAAACTGAAACAAAAAAGTTTAGTTACAAAGTAAGTTCCTCATGATCCGACCTTTTTGTTCCTTTTGAAACATGAGACCTCCACCAGTCGATGTAATGTGTGGGTTCCTTGTAAGTTCACCAAAACCTGCTATGAAAGCCATGACATTTTTCATTGCTCTTAAATGGCTAGGATTGCATACATTCACACACAAACTGATACTTTTTCTAACTTTAGCTTTATTTTTTGAATTACTTAAACGTGAACAAACACAAACTAATGCTAAAATAAAACGATATTTCAAAAAGTGAAAAACTATGAACTTATTGACTATTTAAATCAAGTGAAATAAAATGTAAAATAAAAAAAACCGGCGAAGAGGCACAGAGGACCTGATGTACTGGCAAAGTCTGGATCTTCACTTTAAATAGGCTGACCAGGTATTCCACTTTTTAATGGTATCTGCAAAGCACTTGTATCCCTTGCCCCTTGTTTCATGTATCTTATACCAAATCTATTTGTCTGCAAACTCCACCAACATGCAGTCAAACTTGACGTTGATATACCAACGAGCTAAAATCACCAATTTTTAGCATTTATGTTATGAATACAGTACTGTGCAAAAGTCTTAGCCACTCCTGCTTTCTTTATATTTTTCTTCCAAGGAAAATGGGTTCACTGTTAGCCTGTTGCTAGGCAACATGATGACCTCATGACATCTGATATAGATAAGAACTTTTGGGGTCCCGAGTCGTGCCTGTGTGTCATCAAACTCCTGACTGAGTAGGAGTTCACAGACAGTCAAACACACACACAGATTTGTTGCAGGCATGTGTGCAGTTAAGGCCATTGAATACCTCGGTTGTACCTTTTCTTCACTAGTAGGGTTACTTCAGCGCCAATACTTTCTTCTTTGTAGATGACAGACGCATGGTTTGCATTGACAGGCAGCAGGCGCATCTAGTAAACGTAGAGCGGGCGCAAAAATGACGTACCGGCAGAGCGCAGCAGCGACCAGCGCAAAAATTCGCTCCAGCCAGCGGTCAGTGCAGCGCATGCCGCTCCCTGTGTCAAGGGGCCTTGAGAGGGTCACATCACAATGCCTAGAAAAAGAAAAGGCTCTTGCCGCAGCAGTAAGGATGCCATGCGGAAGAAGAAAATCAGGGCCACTGAATCTCAGCATCAAAGAGAATCTAGACTGGAAAACGCCAGATTAGCAGAAGCTGCACGAAGACAGCGAGAAACCAGCGAAGAAAGACAGCGTCGTTTGGAAAACGCCAGAGTAGCCCAAGCTTCGCGGAGACGGCGCGAAAGCAGCGAAAAAAGGCGACTTCGCCTGGAAAATGCCAGAGTGGCCCAGGCTTCGCGGAGACAGCGCGAAACCAGCGAAGAAAGGCAGCGTCGATTGTACCATGCCCGGTCGGCTCAAGCTTCGCGCAGACAGCGGGAAACCAGTTTGGAGAGGCTGCATCGCCTGCAAAATGACCGCCTGGCTAAGGCTTCCAGAAGACGGCGAGAAACCAGCTTGGAGAGGGAGCATCGCCTGGAAAATAAGCGGCTGGCGCAAGCTTCACGGAGACTGCACGAAACCAGCGAAGAGAGGCAGCATCGCTTAGAAAATGACAGATTGGCTCATGCGTCACGAAGACAGCGAGAAACCAGCGAGGAAAGACGGCTTCGGCTGGAAAACGCCAGACTGGCTCAAGCTTCACGGAGGCAGCGAGAAACCAGCGAGGAAAGGCTGCGTCGATTGGACCATGCCCGGTCCGCTCAAGCTTTGCGCAGACTGAGAGAAACCAGTTCGGAGAGGGAACATCGCCTGCAAAATGACAGGTTGGCTAAGGCTTCACGGAGACAGCGAGAAAACAACTTGGAGAGGGAGCATCGCCTGCAAAATAATCGACTGGCTCAGGCTTCACGGAGACTGCGCGAAACCAGCGAGGAAAGGCAGCATCGCTTGGACCATGCCCGGTCCGCTCAAGCTTTGCGCAGACTGCGAGAAACCAGCGTGGACAGAGACAGGCCGCCTGAAAACGACAGACCATGGCGCCGTGAACATTATAGACTGCAAGTGCACAATGCTTCCCGAAAGACAAATGGACTCGGCTGCTGTCCAGCACCTGTATGGGATTTTCACGAGTCTGCTTTTGAGGAGGGACAGGTGCACTCTGAATTATCATCACTGTACACAGTGAACATCCAGAGTTTTGTCTGCGTCTGATTATGGTGACAGTGTTTATATGTATGCTTCTCCGTCTCCCCAGAAGCCACTTGATTCTGTGTATCACACTTACTCGCCGTTGTATCTTATATGAAGGAGTGGGATTGTTCTCCTTAGCTGACAAGAGAGCAACAGTGTGTGATGCTTATTTATTTAGAAGGCCGAAAGACATTTTAGCTGTACCTCCTATTCACACTGGTCTTGGAGAAACTGGATTTGAATATCTTGCTGCCTATGACAAGAGCTACAAAGAAAACAAAAATTATGAAACTGCATTTTTTGATTTCATGTGTACTGGTGTTAAGTGTCTGTCTGGATTTTTCTCATGGTCATGTCATGGTTCTGTTTGTTTGTCTGTCTGTTTGTTAGCAATCTTGAGTCCACAGTTTTCAAGATATTATTTTCATATTTTGTGTGATGGTAGATGCCAGTAACAGCTGGAGCTGATTTAATTAGGACAAAAATCAGGTCAAGGTCATGCCAAAATCAGTAAAATCTTTATAATGTTCTTCATATTACCTCATTTTTTAAATGGGTTGTCTTCACAAAAATATGCAAGCCTAGGTTAGCTAAGCATTTAACCTTGACCTTCATTGTCAGCACCCAAAGATAAAGTTGACCCTGAAAAGTTTTTCAAAAAAACAATATAGAGTAATATATCATATAAAAGGCCATTGAGTGCTGTACAACCTACCCACCCCGGCCCTCCCCCCAATACCATGCCTTACAGTGTTACAGTGACAGCATAAAGTTTTGCAAAATCACGCACTGAAAATGAAAATATTTTTAAATCTCAAGGTTTTGTAGCTTATAGAAGCCAGAGATTTTAGTCAGTTGTGCTGCAATCATATAGGTGAAGATAATAAAACAGACTATTTTAGTATGCAGTGCTTCAAAGGGACAGGTCAAAGGTCAGACATTAGCGTGTCTTTATAAAAGCAGGCCGAGGTTGCTGCACTGTAATAAAAGCAGGCTGATGTCAGCATGTTATAATAAAAACATCATAAAACATCTATTTTTTTAGTATAGTAAAAAAAAAGTATAGTCCTTGCCCTTCAGGGTGAGTTGTGCTCTCTGAATGCTCTTGTTTTTTCAGTTCGACATCATAATGACACCATAAAGTCACAAAATCACAGACTGCATGAATTTAACTTAAACTTAACTTTAACCTAAAATCTCTTTTTCTGCTTATAGAAGCCAAAGATTTCAGTCAATTCTGCTCCAGTCATATGGGTAAAAATAATCAAATACACCACTTTAGTATTGTATGTGTGTTTGGTATATATTTTAGAATATCTTCAAGGCCACAGGTCAAAGTTCAGGGTCACACAAATTAGGAAAAAGCTTTAGTTTGCATTGGATCATCTCCAGACTTTAAAGTGATATATTAGTCATTGGGGGGATATAAGCACTTTCTTTGTTTGAGCTCTTTAAAACATTATTTTTTCAGTACAACATTATATAACTTCACAATGACGCAAAAAGATTAATATACTACACTAGATTTATTACACTATATTTTGTGAGTGCTCTTGTATGTTTTAGTTTTTTTTGGTACACCTTTCTCTCTTGAAAAAGAGATCTCCATCGCAGTGAGACTACCTGTAACTAAAGGATTTATTAATAATATATATATACCAAGTAAGTGGGCTAAAGTAAAGCCAGGATTTTGTTGTCAAAAGGGAAAATTACACTGTAGCATGGGCATGCACTAGTTAACTCAATGTCCCACATATTAGTTGGCTCTTAAGTCAGCACAGCTCATAAAGAAATGTGCTGAGCTATGGATGCATCAGTACTGACGCCAAACAAGATAAGCAGAGAAAATCAGATGAAATGAGAGTTAAAGGTTAGACCATAAAATAAACTTCAGTTTCTATTTATCTGTGTTGTATTTACTTTGCGCGGAAGCTGGGAATCAATGCCAAACCAGTGAGGGACTTGCATAGTTTTTATGTTTTTAAAGTCAAACATATCAAAATTGCTATACCAACGTTATCAGTACTTCCCACATTGCCCCACACATTGCCCCTTTCTTCATGCAGTTTGCTACAATCTGACTACCCTAATTGTAATAGAATTGTCGTCAGAAGTTTATGTCTACTTATCCTGGGCATGAATAGCATGGCAATCTGTTCATTTTTCATGGTGGAGTGATTGTACAGCATACATCTTTAATAACTTCAAAAAAACAAGTTTGAATTTATTTTGGATTTTATCTAATCCACGCAGTGTCAAAAGTACACACACAGGCTCAAGTGTATACACTATATTGCTAATAGTATTAACTTGCTGCCTTCACACATATGAACACAAGTTACATTCTTAATCCATAGGGTTTAATATGATGTCTGCTCACCTTTTGGAAAGAAGAAACTACCAGTTGCATTCAAACATGATCACTAACAAAAACTAAACAGGCCTTCGCCTTGTCAAATTGATAGATATTGTAGAACATTGAATAGCGCTTATTAAAGGAATTAAGTGATTCTATGTCTATATTTGAGACTGTATTTCTGCTTTTGACCCTGTGTGGATTGAAGAAAATCCTAAATAAATTCAAAGCTGTGCATCAGATTGATGCATACTGTAAATTAATCATTCCTAACTGGAAAAAGAACAGCTCAAAGAAATTATTAAAAGCCCCCAATTATCATGACTTTCATGCCCATAATGAGTGTATAAGAACTTCTGACCACTACTGTATTTCTGAACTTCTTAAAACATATAATTAAATTAAAAGAGTCAAAGTATTATTAAAAATGACAATATTAATTCACTAAAATCCAACTAAGCGTTATATTAGGATATTTAAACATTAACGAGCTTAACCCATTCTGAAGTCTAATCTAAACTAAACTAAGATGGAAACAAAACATTTAAAATGAATGCAAATTAAACTACAGAACTTCAATAGCTATCACTTACAGGTGGCTCGTTATTGGGTTTCATTTGTGCGCACAATAAGAGATTTTCATATAGATTCCTCGCGTGATCGAGTATTTTGCCTAGACGCGCGCTCCCGCGATTTGGCAACCACGTGGTGTTTTAAGGGCCAATGGCTTATTTGCAGCAGCGGTCTGAAGCGCGCACCCGTCAGCAGGGCAGAGGAGAGGACAGAAGGCGGCAGAAAGACAAATAAAGCCGAACTAGCAGATTATTCTGAAAACTGCAACACAAAATCCTGCCGAGATGTCAGAGGAAAAGCCGAAGGTAATATATAGAGGTTTATATAACTGCTTGTTTGTTATGATGGCTGAGGCGAGCTCCTGCAAAACCGTCGCTTAAATGTGCAATCTAAAAATGGCCTGGTTTGCACGTTTCTCTAAATCGGCGCAGTGTTTGTTTCGCAAATGAATGAGTACCCGCACATTCATATGTGCGTCTATATGCGCTCACACAGCTCGCTGTAGGTGAGAATAGGAGGGATGTTGTCCCGCTAATTGGGGTCTAAAAGGTTGGGAGCAGGAATGTCAATTACACCATGATTGTTATTTGCGGATTTTTTTCTTTGTCGAAACGGGACCACGCTATGTCCGCAACGCCGCAAATGCCGCAACTGCAGCAGTGGCAGAAGAGCGCAAATGGAGGTGACGCACCGCCTTAAAAACTGATGTGACCATGGCATTCTGGCAGTTTTTATTTTATTTATTATAATTTTTTCGTTGTGCTGCTTGTTGTACCACAATACTCCATAACAAAACTGCTAGCGGCGTTAGCCGGTAGCTAAACTCGCCAATGGTTCTGAGCCTAGCCCGGAGCTAATGATGCTAACGTTAGCGCCTGTGAGTGCACGGTGAACGCATATGGTAGCATGTCTGTGTTATTGAGCACCAATGTACGTTTTATTTTAATCAAAGCATCTATTTAATAGTATGGCAGTATTCAACACAAGTCACATCAGTGTTTTGTGAAACGGCTGTTAAAATTGTGAGATTATATGCCTATTAGTTTACTTTCTCTGTCTGAGCTAGCAAGGCTAACAGTATTGTGTATGTCGTTTTAAAGAAAACGTATACGTACTATGCATTTCTGTGGTTGCTAATCCATGTGTTTATCTAAAAACTGTTAAACCTTTGTGTTTCTGCAGGAAGGAGTAAAAACTGAGAATGACCACATCAACCTCAAGGTTGCAGGGCAGGATGGGTCGGTGGTTCAGTTTAAAATAAAAAGGCACACACCTCTCAGTAAATTAATGAAGGCATACTGTGAACGACAGGTAAGCTGCTGTAAGTTCTTAAGAAGCATGATTACTTGCACACTTAACTTTGCTGTTCTTTTAACGTAAATGCGGCATCTTCATCTGCAGGGTCTCTCAATAAGGCAGATCAGGTTCAGGTTTGATGGCCAGCCGATCAATGAGACGGATACGCCCGCACAGGTATGGTTATTATGCACTTGAAACTGTTATTGAAACACATTCAGTTTCTTTAAGATTACAGCGCACTTGTCCCCTAAATAAATGGAATATGTTTGCAATACTGTAAAATAATTAATATATGGAACATCTTTTTCTCAGCTGGAAATGGAAGATGAAGACACCATAGATGTTTTCCAGCAGCAGACAGGCGGGCATTGCTAAGCCCTACCCACCTCATTGACGGCCACCCTCAGACAACGCCCTCAACCATCTTCACTGTCCATCCCTTCCCCACCACTACCCTCATAATATTATTATTATTATTATTATTATTGTTATTATTATTATTATTATTATTCTTTCAGTTTAAAGATGTCTGTCATGGTTTTCGTCAGGTGTGGGCGGGGGGGCCTCGTCGGCTGTTTATGTGCTGTCTCAGTCAGGACTGAACTTTTGTGTGTCAACAGTCTCTCTGCTGGCCAATCAGGACTCCGATTTTCCTTCTGGCACCGCCGGCTGTGATTGGACCAACAACTCATCACAGCTGTTCCTGGTTTGTCACTGCTTTTGGTTCACTGTGCAGTGAAAGCTTAGTATCCAGTAGTTTGTCACTGTTTTCATCCATCAGGGTTGAATGCGAGGCTCTGCAAGTGTTTTGTCCAGGGGTCACTGTCAGTGGGCATAAAAATGGTTTGAAGTGGAAGCACTATCTGAACATAATACACACATGCTTTCCATTTCACTTTGCTTTTCTGTGTGTTTGTTGTCTGAATGGTGACTCCTGCTTTTTTTTGTTTTTCTTTTGTTAAATGAATTTTAATTCTTTGCATTTTAGGTGCTTCTGCAATGTTTCTTTTCTTTTGTAAATGTTGTTTTTTGTTTTTTGGTCTGTTATTTTAAACATTAACACCCATGGGGCATATGGTCGACATTTTTTTCCCTCCTGTACAGCAGTATCAGAATGGGTGTTAGATAAATGTTGTGGGGCTTGGACCAATACTCCAAAAACAGAACGTCTGCTTCATATTTGACGTGCTTCTCTTTAAAAAGCCAACTTCAAGGTGAAAACTGTCACATTTAAAGGCATTTATATTGCATCAGTGTTTGCTTCCTCTTAGATGGCTACTCAGTGAGTGACTGTGGGTGTCTGCGGTACAGATGGATATATGCTTATGCAGAAATGCTTGTTTCAGGGGAAAGAATTCATCTATATCACAGAAGTGCATCCACGGTGTGAGCTGTTCGGCGTTTGATTGTGTAAAGAGTCTCTTGGTGCAAAATACATAACATTTATTTTTTTCTTGTTCTGTTTTTTTCCAAAGTGGGCCAGTGACCAGTCCTTATGATGATCTTAAAAACAGGTCTGCTTGTTGTAGAAGGTGGACTGTGAGTGGGAATAACTGAAAAGTTCCTCAATGTTTGTTTTGAGGTCAGGTGTCTCATCCCCTGTATTGCCCTAGCACAAGTAGGCTGACGGGAACACTGAGTTTTAGATGCGCTTTGAAGAGGAGCAGGTTCAAGTTTGAGCAAGGATATCCAACAAAAGTTGGACTGTCTTTGCTAAAAGACACCAACGACACTTTTCACTGCTGTGCCAGCTGCTGAGATGCTGTCTGCTTGTGTGTTGCTGCAGTGTTACAGTGGCAGTCTTTCAAGTGGTGATGAGCGTCTTTCACTATTTTTACATTCTGGAGAGTGAAGCATGCAGTTCGTTTCATATCAGGAGGTCAGCCATTGGAGTTTGGGAGACAAGTGTTCTGTACCCACAGGGCCCCGTTCTTCGTATGTGGGTAACCAAATTAGCTTTGAATGTAAATAGTCTGAAATGAGCTAGGATTTCTTTTTTTCCCTTTCCTCCCCTCCAGTTCAGCCACAGTTCATTAAGCTCAAATCCTGAAAAGAAACACCCAGCTTTTTTGAAGTTGGTTGGATTCAAGTTAATTTAAAATGGTTATTAGAAAAGGTTGCACCTTTCAAATTAAAAACACACTGCAACAAAATGAAACCACTGCAGTTAAGTATGGGTTGTAGGTTTTAATACGTGCTTTAAAAACTGTCTGAACATTTTCAGCTACTACAGTAAATGTTTTTCATCTTTTATATGAATAGTTAAGAGTTGGTGCCAGTACTGAGAAATGAAACCTTATTTCCTTGCACAGCCATCAGTAAGCATCTGTCAATATTGTATTGCACAGAGACATGTTGAGTGATTGTGCGACATGCATCTGCACAAGCCAGTCAGCGATCATGATTCCAGCTTTCGTCACACAAAGTAAGAGCACACTTTACGATGCCAACAAGCAGCCTTCCGCTCGCATTTTAAGAACAGAGTGAGCTGGACAAAGGTCAGCTGAGCTAAACTGTAAAGTACGAAGAACGGGGACCAGGTCTTGTCATGTTATGTTTTCTCTACTGATTTGTACATTATTTGTGGTCTTTTACTACTGTATACAATAAATATAGTTTGGTACTCAGATTTGATCTCAACTTTTTGTTTTTGTGTTTGATCATAACTTAAAGCCCCCTTTCTGCCTCCAGAGGAGGGTTGGATGAAATTTGGGTACCCAGATGCACACAGATGGGGAGCTAAGGATCCATATTATATGGTTGGTTGAACAAAAAGCACTGAAAACCTGCTTTCTAATATGCAAAAGTAACCATTAGGTGGCACCGCTGGTCCATAACAATACCATGTCTCGGGTTTGCTAAAGCTTTGCTCTCATAAAAACATGAAAGTAGTGGGAAAAACTATATAGAAGTACATGAAACTGAAGCGTGTTTCAAAAAATGAGGTTCTGAAGTGGTCGTCAAGCACATTTCTTCCTGTAGTAGACAAAAGATGACTAAATTTAGATAAATGAGTTAAAAAAAAAAAAAAAAGGACAAACACTGATTATTATCTAAAACTTCACCATCATCTTTATTACCCAGATCCAAATTTAGAACGCAGCATCTCATCTGATAGTCTGTGTGAATACTTGCATTCAGTATAACCGGAACAGTGATAAGATTAATCATAGCGGCCGATGAGTCAAACCAGGAATAAGGAACATCGGGCACCAGCGGACAATCTGCATCTACTTTTCTTCATCTAAACAGGTCCAGGGGTGTAACTGCTGTTCCTGGCAGTAAGAGAGATTGATGAATGGATAAAGGAAAATATACTGGTATGTATTTTGCATCCTTGATATTTGTGGCGTCCATAATCTTAATGTGGGTAGAAGAAGAAAGACGGTGTCATTTGCCTTGTAAATGTGCCAGATGATTCTGAGAGATCTGGCACAAGCTGAAATGCCGCTGTTCCTCATGAGCACCTGGTGACCATCAAAATAAGATTAAACAGACTTGAGGAAATCAGTGAATGTAGAGATTGAGTGGCACTGAACACTTAACGCTCCTCTGTAGGAGACTGTACAGTTTCAGGTACTCCACTGTGACTGACTTGGTCCAGGCAGGTTAACATACATGCAAATATGTATTATTTGCAAAAACTATCTGACCAAGCTGCTCTTAGTACTTTGTCCATTACAGTCTTTACTTATTTTAATACTATTTTGCTAATTCAAAACATATATGTGGTTCAGCATACTATTTAGCCTTACTATCTTGAAACATAAGTACCTTTTCAGTACTTGCAGAGCTTTCAGGAAACCTCCAGATGTCCTGCACATGCACTAAAGTGCGATCACAACTAATATAATAAAAGCTTGGCTTGTATGCACTGCTTGACCAAAGCTTGCACGAGTGTTGTTTTCTTTTGATTGCCTTTTAATAATAACAATAAAAAAGCCCTTTAATCAATCATTTTTCATGTGATCACATTCAGATATTGTGTCTGTCTGCTTGTCTGTGAGCGTACACGTATACATTCACAAAGTGGTGCAGCTCACCCCTCTGGCAGGTCTGTGTCATCAGATTTGTGGTTGAGGGAGGATGACTGACAGGGTGCTTAGTGATTTGCATGACTCTGGAGTTTAAAAGGAGCTGCAGGTGCAGGTTTTTCCACACTTATGAATGGATCTCTCTCCAAGCGCGGATGCTCTGGGACTTCCTACTCCTAACATCAATCTTAGGTTGCCAGTGTGACTTTAATGAGTTTCTTCATAGACATTTTTTTGTTTGGAGCTGGAATTCTTAGCAGGCTCAATATGAAGAGTACACAGCTTTCTGGTGTGTGTTGTCATTTAGGATAGGCAAAGAAATACCTTCAGTATGGAGACATTCCTACCAGCTGGAAACTGAAACAAACCAATTTTCTGCAATGTCAACGCTGATATTTGTGCCGTTCCTTCTCCTGGGGTTAAGAGTAACTGAGACAGCCACAGAAACATGGAGGCAATGTACAGGTATTATTCCATTTTTGTTCTATTTTATCTCTTCCAGTCTCAGCTGAGTTCAGCACATGCATGTTTAGTTAATTATTATACAGCGAATGGCTTACTGTTTCATCTAAAACCCAGGAAGCCCCTCTAGCTAAAATACTTTTTGGTAATTCCAGCTGTCTGCATCTGCCTACAGTACAGTAGGAGTGCTTCTCTGTGTGGACGTGCATGCCACTTTAACCTAAATTAACATCCATAAACAAGTACAGGCATTGGGTGTGGTTGGGATTCCACAACAATCCCGTACACATTGAAATATTAGGACGTACACAGCGCATGTTTACGTGATGGCTCATCAGTGTGGGAGTATTATTATTTTTCTGTTATTGTTGCTTAGGAAAGAGTATCTTTTAAAAAAAATAAATAGATAACAAACCCACTGAAGTCTCATAAAACCCCACCAATACCTAGGGCTATTTCTCACACTCCAGGGTGTGGTGGCGGCAGTAGTACTGGGGCATTGAGGAATTTATTAGTTTCCTGTGGATCCTGACCTTTTTGACTCGTGTCCCTTTAAAACAAACCTCTGGTTTGAAGATGCTCTACAACACTCAGCACTTAAGGTATATAGAGTAAGTAATCCTGCTGATCCACTAAACATTTCAGCTCAACCTTTATATGCTATTAGGTTATTTATTTATTTTTTTTACAATAAAGCATCAAATCACACTTTTCATTGCAAAACCTAAAGTTATTAAATTATTCTAGTGTACTGACGTTGAGGGAAAGTGTGAAGTACGGTGAATAGATTACTTCTACTGCAGCCTGAGAGCAATTTTGTTTAAATCCACTTTAAAAACTTTCAGCTTTTATTCTTTTCTAACCCATTAATCATCCCAGGAATTCTGCAGTTTAAAGTTTGGCCATAAAAGTCACTGCCATAGTATTTATTTGCATATTTTGTTCAGGTTCGCTTCCCCTGGATCTTCTATCTTTTGTCCTTGAGAGGGACCCATCCAAACTTGTGCCAGGGGTGCACATGAAGCAGGCCAGCGGGGTGAGGGGGATTCACTTCTCAAGCCCTGATACTGCACTGAGCTTTCCCTCCTCCCAGATACTGGTGAACTGTGACCTCTTCCCCAAGGAATTCTCCATCGTTCTGACATTAAAAGTCACTGACAGTGCACCCAAGGTGAGCATCTGACTGAAATGCCTCGGTACTAATGACTGCAGGGGTGTGAAAATAGGAATATGTTGCAAGTAATAACAATGGATTACTTAAGTAAAATAATAGATACCACCACTCCTGCTTTGCTTGAGGAGATGTTGTGTGTTATATAAATAGAACGACTGTGTCTCATCAAACCCAAAAGAGAATAGATTTGACAGAAATTCCTGTTACAGTGCCATATTAACCCTGACAGAAAGATGAATGCATACGCTGCTAAACTTGACACAGATGTCGGTATTGCTCATATTTACTGCTTATTGATTTATTTGCAATTAAACTTACACGCAAGTCTGTTCTTCTAGTGCAATTTAGTGTTTGAAAATGCAACATAGTTCATCACCCATCACCTAAAAAACTCAGTTCTTAGGTAAAAAGCATATGCACTTTGTTACCATCATCAAATTCAGTGTGTCTGAGCTTCTTTCTTGTTTTACAAACAGGGGAATGAATATGTGTTTTCCCTGATGGGGCCGAAAGGAAGGCCAGTGGATCAGAACGATGGAGGCGGCAGCTTGAAAAGCAATAAAGAGCCGAGTATCACCGGAGAAGAGCAACACAGTCAGAAGACGAGAGTCAAAAGTAATGGGGAACACGGGCGCCTCATTCTTGGACTTAAATTCTCGGGAAAGCGCCTGCACTTCCTTTATAAAGGTCACGGAGGGGTTGTAGAGCACTGGGTGTTTCGAGGCACCCAGCTGGCTGACAGCCAGTGGCACACTCTTGTTTTAGCCGTTGGTAGTCATCACGTGAAGCTCACAGTGGATTGCAGCCCACCAGTGGAAATGTAAGCTCAGTTTCTCTCCCCTCTTGCTCTTCTCTGTTCTCTGTTCTCTGTTCTCTGAGTGGATACGTCTGTTTCCCACTTTCCTCTGTTCCCTCCGATTTTGCCTTGAGGCGCAGTAGATCCTTCACCACAATAAAATGGTCCTGCTCAAAATCTGCGTATGCCCTGCAGCCATATCACAGTAGCCTGACAGTATATGATAGATGGTTTTTTAGTGGAAACTCCCTCTGGCACGCCGAAAGGAGGAATATCAACACCCACACAGCACTTGTACATGTAATACAGTTCATGTCTCACACTGAGTCCTAGAATGAGAAGAACAGAGTGAACTACTTTAATTATAGAGAATTTAGTTCATTTACAGTAGAAAAACAACTTACTCCACCTATTAGAAATAATTATATATATCTTTTATGGCAAACAGCATTCCCTCCAGGCCTTTCCCTTCAGACCTCAACATTCAGGGATCCAGATTCCACATTGGTAGTCGGGGGCTGTGGAAGGGCTTGTTTTCAGTAAGATGCCTTTCTTTATTTCAGACTATAATAAGATTTGTAAAGGATATGCCATGAACTCGGAAATGATTGCCTCTTCTGTGACCACATATCCAGGGTCTACTGCGACAGCTGGTTTTGGTGCCAGGTTTAGATGCTACCCATCAGATCTGCCCCTCTTCTGACCCCCAGCTAGCAGCTCTGTCAGTACCACCACTGTTTTTAGACCTGCCAGCCACAGGAGCAGATGATAGACATGTGAATACCTATGGTAATTTGCATATGCATGTATTTTTACTCAGTATAAATAAGACATTGCGTCTTTGTTTGCCTCTTTGATTGCTTTCTGGTTTTTAATATGTCAGAAACTGAAGCTAGAGTGTCTGTGGGCTTGGAGAAGTCATGCTCGGAGCAGCTACAGGGCCAGCTGTGGTTTAATCCCCTCAAAAAGGGCCTCTACCTCTGTGACGGTACAGTTTGGATCACTGTGTTAGAGGGTGAGACTCCAACTACCACTGTTTCTGTTCTTGTTTCTATGAAATAAAATCACATAAACCATTCATTTTCATTAACACAGATCGCAAAAGGCTGGACTATGTGCTGGAACATCAGGTGCTCACCACCAGCTCAGAGACCCACGATATAGAGGTATTTATCCACCATTTGCTGTGAAACTTACTTAGGTCTTATTGTCATACTTTATTGTCTGATACTATTGTTTCACTTTCATTTGGGATTTCCTGTACATAAACCCACTGTGAAAAAACATCCAATCTCCAGCTGTTCCAGGTACCTGGTATGGGTCTGATGGCTGCTATGGCTCATCGGTCGACATCTGGCTCTGCTGTGTATCTCTGGACCAAAACAGGTTTCCAGCTCTACCAGAATATCAGTACTAACGGAGCCCTGGCTTGGAGGCATTTCAGCATGGGCAATAAGGTGTGACAAGTTAGAGGAAAGATCACACTTTAATCCTAGTAAAAGCTTTAAACCTATACTCTTTCTCTTTTTGTTGTTTTTAATGTAGATATATCTGGTGGTGTCTAATTCTGGGGGAGACAGGCGATTTAACAAAGAGTCAGAGGCGGACTTTTCTGTGATTTACAAGTGGAGCAAAAGGAGAAAAAGATTTGTGCAGTTCCAGACTCTGCAGACTCATTGTGCCCGAGACTGGGAGGCATTTAATATAGATGAACATACATATCTTGCTGTTGCCAATCATAGACAAGGTAATATAAATATATACCTATACTACCTGTTAACTTCCACAGTTCCTGGCATGGCATCTTTTGCTTGTTTGGCTTTTAGGTGACAAGAATCACACTATAGACAGTGTGATATACAGGTGGAACAGATTATCAAAGTCTTTTGAGGTCCACCAGATGCTCCAGACTTCAGGGGCGTACGACTGGGAGTTCTTCACTGTCGGACCTTACTATTTCCTGGTGGTCGCCAATGCTTTTGATGGCGTGACCACTTCTTTAGACTCCGTCATCTACGTTTGGGTGAATGGAAACTTCCAGGTGTTCCAGAAAATTAAGGTTTGTGATAAGAATAATGTAGCTCAAATAGACTAAAAATATTCTCCTGTCAGCTGTTTGCTGCTTCGCTACAAAACCCTCAAAACTCTGAGTGGGTTTGAGGACGGCATGGTTTCCATTTCCATGGCGAGATTTCATCTTCTGACCGTTTGGGCTTTGGTTTCTCCTGATGAGATCTGTATCTGATGATTATGAAAAACTACCTTAAAAACAGGGAAAGATAAAAGCTGATATAAGAGAGCTGGGGAGCAAGGGGTGGGCATGTCCATGCATTTAAGGCAGGGCCAAAAATAGAGTATGTGCTTTGCTATGATTTGCTTGAGCGATAACGGTGCTTTGACGTGTAACTGATAGTGAATGGTATATTTGAATCAAACCACATCTGATGTGAGAGTGTTGACACATTAATAGTCTCAAGAGAAAACAGAAGGAATTGTGTAATTAAGGGGAACGCCCACGCAAGATGTGAGGATGTACATGAACACCTCAGGGCTGCTGGAAATTAATTAACTGAAATAATAAAGAAAGAGGTCAGAAAACATATTTATCACATACTTTTAGTCATGTTAGCTCTTTGGCTTTACAGAGGCAAAGTGAGTCTGTTAGCTTATGCCCAGGATCTCAAAATAATTTTAGCCCATTGGTTACATTTAATATTATCAATTTGGATCTCACCTATCCAAATCTTTCTTTTACACTGAATTAAAAGAAGGACAAGTACACTCTGAAAATGCTCACATTTAATGAACCATCTATCTACAAACTGATGAAAGGCTTGACATGTCTTCAGAAAAAAGGTGGACCATATATCTTTGCTTTTTTTATTTATTGGCATATGCTTTAATTATAGAGAGTTGTAAATCCAAAAGCATGGGCACGCCTCCTTAAGTATCTTCAATTTTGGACGGCGAGCCATAGGTAATGTCTTCGTGACTCTGGCTTGGATAAATCTATCATGGGGTGAGCCATTTTTAATGGCTTATAATATTTCCTGGAAGAAAGTAAGTGAAAAGTCCAAGTCATATTTAAAGCTGTCCAGTGGATGTCAAAAGGATGTCCCAACAAATTCACCCCAAGATTGGACTGTGCATTGTTCAGAGAAATTACAAAACCCCCCAAGAGTTACATTTCTGATTCAGACACAGCACAACTAGAAAAAGACTGAACAAGTATGGCTTGAGTGGAGAAGTTGCTAGGAAAGCCTCTTCTCTCAAAAAAGAACATGGCAGCACGGATTAGGTTTGCAAAGTCGCATCTGAACAAACCACAAGATCTTTTGAAGAATATCAGTTGGAAAGATGAGACCAAAGTGGAGATATCTGACCATAGTGCACAAAATCAGACAAAATCAGGTTATCAGCACAAACACCTCATACCAGCTGTCAAGCACAGTGGTCGAGGAGGGATGATTTGGGCTTGTTTTGCAGCCAGAAGGTCTGGGCAACTCCTCTGTAAACCTCTGTAGCCACAAATGCGAGGCCATCTGTTTTGGCTGATACTGGATCATGCATGTGTCAGCAGTTTCATCTAGCACTGTAAAATATAATACCAGCAGAACTCTTCCCATCAGCAGCAATGTGCAACTTACTTAACTTCTGTGTGCCACGAGTTTCCCATTTGAAGGCTAAAGTATTTGATTTATTGATTGTTTCTTTTAGACGTTCTGTGCCACAGACTGGGAAATGTTCCAGATTGACAGCAGAGTTTTTTTGGTTGTTGCCAATGGACACAGACTCCATGGTAATGGGCCGAGTCAGTACACCATTAACTCCACTATCTATGAACTGGACATGAGTGCACAGCTGTTTGTCCGCTTCCAGGACATTGTCACCTACAGGTATAGATGTTCAATCACCAGATAATACTTACCAGGTGTACGTACACTCAGGAACATTTTCTTGATGCCTCTGCTGTCATTTTATCTGTTCATTATCTCCACATACCTTCCTCTTTCTTTCCAGTGCAGTGGATTGGGAGTTCTTCAGCCTCGGGCAGGAACATTTTCTGGTTGTCGCTAACTCCTTCAATGGAGAATCCTACTCTCTCAACAGCATTCTCTACAGGTATTCAACTTGTCAGCAGCACCCCTCCCAGTGTGAAATAAGTCCACCTTATTGCCTTTTGGTATCCGCCTTGAAACCATCTCAAACATCACACACACAATTCTAATATTGATTTATTATCTTACTGTGAGAGCAGATGGAAATACTGCACTAATGGGATTAATCTTTTCTGTTTTGCTTTTAGGTGGCAGGGATATGAAGGATTTGTTCCTGTTCATTGGCTGCCAACGATCGGGTGCAGTGACTGGGAATTTTTCAGCGCTGAAGGAGAATCATATTTAATCTACTCCAGTGCCAAGGCACCGCTCTCCAAAGTGTTCATGCTGAAAACCTACTAGGCAAACAAACAAAAAAAGTGTGGCTTTGTGTCCTGCATTTGTGTAATTGTACACAATCTATCATGTATGAAAATAATTTGAAAAGGTCATTTAAAAAGGTCATTTAACGGTTACATTAATTATTGAAATTTTATTGACTTTTTAAATTATTGTCTGCTCAGAAATTCCCTCAGGGTGTTGGCTGGGGTACCTTTGCAGTGATCAGCCCTGCATACAGTCACCCTCCGCACAGTGATATGTTAACAACTGATGTACCTCATTTTAACACAAAAAAATCACATGGACCAAAGAAAGTCTGTTTTTAATATCTATTTGTGTGTATCTTGTGACAGAACTTAATACAAATTTCTATATACTCTCTCTCTCTGTAAGAACATTGTGTTTTAATAATATTTTGTTTACTAACTGTAATATGTTTTCTTAAATAGAAAGTTGTATTGTTTGTTGTTATATTTTGCCTCTGACTGCATGAATTGTATATGAAAAGTGATAGTAAATTATTGAAATTAAAATAAACTATAATTATTGTGTTTATGTATGGAATAGGAGTTGTTTATACCAACAGATAATGTTGTTTATTTGAATTATGATTTATTGCAGTTTTTTTTGTAGCTAATCATTATTTGGTACAGTTTTCCTTAGACATATAATTACGCATTGAGCTCTATAAAAACTGACACTTACAAGATGTTGGTCTATAAAAGACTACAAATCACATAATACATTCTTAACCTCGAAGCATAGACTTGCCGGAATTGTAGTTTTTACACAAAATTATTTTGCTGTAATCAAAACGTAGATATGAAACGTGGGCTTTATCCATACCTGTATCATAAAATGACATAAAATCAAAGAAATTAAACTGGTTAATTATGGAAAAGAGCTTCAGTCACTTTCACTGTAGTGTGCGCATTAACCAAGCTTAGTACTACAAGAACCATAATGCATCATTTCATTCTCGGTCAGGAAGAAACATGGCTGCTCACTGTTCAACGACGGTATTTTTATTTACGTTTCGTTTGTTTTCTGCTTTACGACAAACAGAAGAAGAAATGGCTTATTTTGGTAGGGATTCTGAGTAAAAGTTAAATAATAAAAACTGCTAGAGTTTCATTAAGGCGACTTTGTTTTCCCAGTCGGTGTGACACAGTTCCCGACAGTGTGATTTTTTTTTTTCTTTCAATTTTCGCTGAGCTGTCAGCTGCTCGTTGGTGTCGGTGCTTTGCTAGCGCGCTAAGCTACCCAAACGACTGCAAATTTCATCCGGTACTAGCCGCAATGTTTAGTCCCGTAAAGTCTTCTTACTTCAGAGTCAGTCCGGCCATTGTCAACAGAGAACTCGGCAAAACCAAGATGAGATAGCAAGAGGGCACGTCGGAGTGCTAACACACGATTTACTGCAAGGCTGAACCCCAGCATAAGCGAGACACAACGGAGTAATAACCAAACAAACCCCCTAACGCAGCATGTTTGGGAATCTATTTGAGGAGGAGGAAGAGGAAGGCTTCTCTTCGACTTCCTCCAAGGGAAGAGTTTCAAAGGTGGGCGATGAGCCACCTCCACCTCGAGGAAGAAGCAATCTGTGCGGCATCAAAAACCAGGGAGGGACCTGCTATCTGAACTCTCTGCTCCAGACCCTGCTCTTCACCCCCGAGTTCAGAGGTGAGGATAAGTGATCCTCCCTCCAGTGGTGCTCATAATAATAAGGGGACAGTTTTTGCTTCTTTTTTGTTTAACATATTTGTTTTGTGGTGTATGTATGCAGAGGAGCTGTTCAGTTTGGTTCCAGATGAATTAGGATGCCTGGAAGACAAAGACAAACCAGAGGCTAAAGTATGTGTATGCATGGTTAATGTAGGTGCAGTTTCCATGGGTCTTTTTGTAAAAGTTTAATGAGGTTTGTTTTTCTTCTTCTCAGGTCAGAGTGATCCCATTGGAGCTTCAGAGGCTCTTTGCCCATCTGTTGCTAGTGGACCAGCAGAGTGCTTCCACTGCCGGCCTTACTGACAGCTTTGGCTGGAACAGCAGTGAGGTATGTGCACTTTATTTGCTTCATGGAGGAGGAGAAAGAGAGGCTTGAGTTACATGTCTAATTTCAGTGATGGATTTACCCACCAGTAATGTCAAATGCTAGAGAACAGTCAACCACAGTTGTAAGAGATTAAACCTATAACAGACCAAAGCTTGCACTTTTCATGTCTTTATTGAACACACTGAATGATTCCTCACAGTGCAGGCAAGACGTGTTCTTCCAACACATTTCTGGGACTCATTGTTTGGGGCTGCTGTGCTACTTCAAGGCCCGGATGCCTTGCAGTAAGTTGAGAAAACAATGGTAGATCAATACCTTTTACAGGAGACTGTCAGGATAGGGCGGTGCATGATCTCAGGAGATGTTGGTTGATGCACCAGGACAATGAGTCATCAAAACATATAAACTGACAAAAGAATGCTTTGGCACAGTTTTTTGTTTTTTTTTCTTTGATCCAAAATTCTTCTTCGGTGTCTCTACAGTTACAGGAAGCGGGCTGTTTTTCATACTTATTACTTGGTGCAGTCAGTAAAGACATGACAACTATTTGTTGGTTATTAGTTTAGTCAGGTAGTGTTGTCCATAATTACACAATCCACATTTATGTAGCTTATGGCACATAGTTACCTCTTTGTTTACATAAATCCTACCTGGAACCACCACGAGTACACGGAACAGGGAAACTTAACAAGGAAACAAAGGCCTGTTTGAGAATATAACGGAAGTTTCCGGGCATCACCGATGCAAACAATAAAAGTATTTATGTGATCTCAAAAGGATCTTCTAATCAGCTAAAAACATCTGTTATAGTTCTGTTTATTTACTACCTAATTGTTTATGTCACACTTTGGGTTAGCTCGAAGTACTGTTAAAAGTAATAACTGTCCTTTAGTGTCGTGTATCAATGGTTCAGGCTTCTGGTGGTGTGGGGGATACTTGGCACACTTTTGATCCTTTCTTTTGGGTTCCTTAGTACCAACTGAGCGTTGTTTAAACACCACAGCCTATCTGAGTATTGTTAATAATCATGTCCATATCTTTATGACAGCAATGTACCCATCGCCTAATGGCTGCTATGGCTGCTTCTGGCAGGATTACGTGCCATGTCAATAAGCTAAAATCATTTCAAACTGTTTTTTTGAACATGGTAGTGAGTGCACTGTACTCAAATGACCCCCACAGTCACCAGATCTATAGATCAAATAGATCACCTTTGGGATGTGGTGGAACAGGAGATTTTTATCATGGATGCACAGCCAGCATATCTGCAGGAACTGTGTGTCGCTATCATCTCAATGTGGCCCAGAATGTCGGAGAAATATTTCCAGCAACTTGTTGAATCAGTGCCATGAAGAATTAAGGCAGTTCTTAAGGCAAAAATAGGTCCAACCTGGTACTAAAAACATGTACCTAATAAAGTGGTATATATTTACTGGAAGGGAAGCCGTGGATGTTAATTGAATGCAGATTTTACTTAACCCTAACCCTAACCTTGTCTGTAGTTGCTGGGCAGCTAGCTGTCTGACATCAGTCTGATAGGAAGTACTCACTGAGGTTAAACTCCAGGATCAATTCCAAATTTAAGGATAATCTTACATCAATATTTCATAATTGGACAATATAAACACCACCATTTGCCTCCATAAAAATACTACTCAGTCTGTGCTGTAGCTTTGCTGTCTTCAGATTCAACTTTGCCTCTTGTTTTTCCCCTTTTGTGGACCTAACAATCTAATTCTGTGTACGTGTGACAGTTAACAGAAACTGGATTTTAGACACACCAACTTTTATCAGCCCACAACTGGAATGCCATTTTGTCTGGAGCCTGTTCAGCCGCCTGCAAGCAAAATTAATACAATAAGAAAGAACAGAAAGAAACAGAATTTGCCACAGGGCATGCAAACCACATGTTCCAAGTGAAAACTGTACATTCTGTGATATGTTTAAACTTGAAGCAGTGCTCTAAAACCTTTGAAATATGATGTGCCGGAGAGATCATTTGTGTATTCGAGTTAAAATGTTGGGGAAAAAAGTTGCTGTGTGTTATTTACTGATTTAAGGTAAAGAATGAATAGCTATCGCCCTTACTTACTACAGTTTTAGTGCAGTTTAAAATATACTGTATATGTTGAAGTCATTGATAAAGTAAAAGATTTAAATGTACCTGTAGGGTCCAACAGATATATAAATTTACGTTATTATTCTCTTATTGTCACTAATGTTTTGATATTTTTTTCAATTTACAAACCATAATGCAGAAATAATTTAGAAATGATGTCATCACATAGTTTGTACACAAAAACTTCTGGTATTAGTGTTTACAGCACTCGTCACTGTCTGCAGCACATGCAGCAGAGTAGCATCACAGCTGAGGACGCTGCAAAGACAAGCAGCGTATTCATGTTGTGTTGAAAACTACATGAAACAGATTGCCATAAAACTTAATGAGCAAGCATCCCATTGTTTTTCTTTTCATTTCTCTGCATCGTCTCACAAAAACCCAGGGTTACTTGTTCCACATTGTATTGAAGAAAAGAAATTAGCATCAACAATAATACAAGTAAATTTAATAAATATATAAGGCAGGGGGCAGAAATGTAAACACTGAATCTGCTCAGAGTTTTTACTCAGGCTGGATTGACTCTTATTTATTTATAGGTAGTATTGGATCTGTGGCACATTTTTTTTGTTTGTTCCTAAATTGATTCTTTCTTTGTTGTCATGTTGTTATTTTTTTTTTTTTAAGGGAACAAATCAGCATGATGTGCAGGAGCTGAACAGGATTTTGTTCAGTGCATTGGAGCACTCTCTTGTGGGCACCAGTGGCAGTACATTTATTCACCGTCTCTACCATGGAACCATTGTCAACAGTATCGTCTGCAAGGAGTGTGGAAATGTCAGCCAGAGACAGGTGTGTGCAAACCCAAACTCATGACATTACAGAACACGATGCAATAAAATGCATCTTGAATGCAAAGAGAACAATAATCAATGAACCTAATTTGTTTGTCTTCTTCAGGAGGACTTCCTGGACCTGACAGTGTGTGTTTGTGGTCTGTCTAGTCTGGAAGACGCTTTGTGGAACATGTTTGTGGCAGAAGAGCTGTTTGAGGGCAATAACCTGTACCGCTGTGCACAGTGTGACAGACTGGTCACTGCTGCCAAGGTCAGTGCCAATTTTCAGACAGCGTAAATACAGCAGTGAAGAATACAATGCAGTAAACATTTGTACTTTTTTACCATGCTCGACATTACAATGATTTCTTCCACTTTATTTACATTAACAATATGTAATTTGTTCTTTCTCACCATTCTTATTATTCAGTCTGCCAAGCTGAGGAAGCTCCCTCCATTCATGACTATGTCTTTACTGAGATTCAGCTTTGACTTTGCCAAATGTGAGCGATACAAGGAGACAGGACGTTACAGCTTCCCCCTCACCATCAACCTACGACCTTTTTGTGAACAGGTACTTGGGAAATTTGAAATTTAGCTTATGCAACACACTTTGCTGCATTAAAATGGCTTTTACTGTTATTTCCCCCCTCCCACAGGCTGATGGAGATGACTCTGATTACTCCTATGAGCTCTTCTCTGTCATCATCCATAAGGGAGGCTGCTATGGTGGCCACTACCATGTTTACATCAAGGATGTGGATAAACTTGGTCGATGGGAGCCACCGGTGAGCAAAAGAGATGAGCCAAAAGAAAGTACACCCTCTTTTAATTCAAAGGTTTTTACATATCAGAACATGATCGAAATGATCTGGTCCTTACCAGGTCTCAGGTAACTACAATCTCAGATGAACAGCAACACATGACATATTATTAATGTGTCATTATTTATTTAACAACAAGTAAGCCAAAATGCATACTAAGTACACCCCATGATTCAGTGGCTTGTAGAACAACATTTAGAAGCAATAAGTGAGAGACTTTATCAGTCTCTCACATCATTGTGGAGGAATTTTGGCCCACTCATGTTGGCAGTCATTATGGCACAGCTCTCTTGAAATCCTATCACAACATTTCAGTCAGGTTGAGGTCTGTATTTTGACGGTGCCATTGCAACACTTTGATTTCTTTCTTTTGTTCAGATGCATTTTTGCAAACCTAACCTGTGCTGTTCTTTTTAGAAACAACGGTCTTTTTCTTGGCAACCCTTCCAAAACAAGCTGTACTTGCTCAGTCTTTTTTTAATTCTACTGGGATGAGCTTAAACATTTAACACACTAACTGAGGCCTTTAGAGTCTGAGATGTAACTCCTGGGTTTTCTGCAGTTTCTCTGAGCATTGCAGGGTCTGACCCTGAGGTGAGTTTGCTAGGGTGTCCATTCCTGGGAAGATTGGCAGCTGTTTTGAATGTTTTCCACTCGAGAATAATCTTTCTCACTGTAGGATTATGGGCTTCAGATTGTCTGGAAATTGTTTAGGCGCCAACAACTACTTCTCTTAAGATCACTCTGATATCCTTCCTTCTTTGCGTTGTATCTGGTGCGTTGTTAACACGCACCAGAACTTCAAATTGTCAAAACTTCTGCTTTTATAGAGGTGGTTACATTTATGTAATCATTTAATCAGGTGCATTTGATTATGAGGACCTATCTGCTACTTACCCTCTTAATAATGACACCGTGTAATATGTCACATGTTATTATTCATCTGAGGTTGCCTAATTTTAATATCTGGAGATCAGGGTGTACTTTCTTTTTATGATGACAGTATACTAACCGCCCGTACTTGCACTAATATTTTAGAATATGATACACATTGATTTTCTTTGTGTACTATTATCAGCAAATTAAGAAAAGCTTCTCATTGTCAGGAGGAAGACTGCAAACCTAAAACTCAAAAGAAAGCCAAAGTGGAGCTTAAGGAAGTGTTGGAGCCAAAACTTCAAGAAGATGACCCGTTGTCCATCGTCACCACTATTATTGCCCAGGTACTGCATGAAAAATCGTAATTCTCATTTTGATGTTTTTGAGTTTTGACCAGCATTGAGACGCTGATGAATAATGAATAAAATGCTGTTTCTTTGCTGTCCACTAGGAGTCATCAAAGAGTGTCCTGCTGGACCAGCTGGGCCAGAAACTCATGAATAAGATTGGTTCATCATGGAACAAAAAGTTCAGAAAACAGTATGGACCCATTTGCAAGGTATCATTAGTTTTAGGTTTTGACTATTTAACTAAGCTTCTGTCATTTTGTGTGCATGCAAAACCTGAATCCTGTTGCAATGCTTGGTCTTTTATAATTTAGTTCCTGCAGTCGCACAATGATGTTTTCATGATGGTGTCCAATGGCACTCGAGTGGCGCTTAAGGCAAACCCACCAAGCCCGGCGACTGAGCTCCCCAGCCCTGCAGAGCTTACCTCAAACTCTGATCCTTCACCAGCTCCAGTCTCAGGAGCTTCTGAGCCACAGCTTGCACTAAACCAGAAGCCAGAACCGGAACCAGAGGTACTAAAGCAACAAGCTTTGTATCAGGAATGCAGAGTTTAAATTACAGTCCAGTCTCAAGTCTTTTGAAGCCTCGAGTTTGTTTTTCTTCAGATTCCTGGTAGACATCTTGTGATTACTTTGATCCCTGTTTTCTCACGGAGCATCCTCCTGTCTGTCAGCAGGGTAGCCACTGGTTTGACCTCAATGACTCAACTGTGACCTCCATCAGGGAGTCGGACATAGAGAAGCAGTTCCAGGGCAAAGAGAGCGCCTACATGCTGTTTTACAGAAAAACACAGCTGCACAGGCCCAGTGAAGGTAATGAATACCATGTTTTGCATTTGTAATGGAAAGATTATATCCGCCTAGTTCGACAGGGGAAGGAAATGGGGGAGAGGTGAAGTTAAAGAGTTCAGAGGGTTCTTGTTAACATAAGGATCAGTTAATTGTTGATTTAATCTAAATGACTAGATACAAGTAGTAATAAAAGTAATAATAAAAAGACTAGCTAATTGTTTTATACTTTCTTTTCCAGCTCTAAACAACCCCCAGTATAAAGTTCCTTCTCACCTCATCCAGATGGCTCAGGAGGAGAATATCAGACTGCAGCAGCTGCGGTATAGAAATGAATAAATTAATACATGATACTCTCATCAGTTCACCTGAAGCTGTTTAGTATCTGACTCACAATCATGACAGTCCAGCTGTATCTTAAATTTAAACCAAAAAACAAATAGAAAAAATGAGAAATCTGAGCTACTTATGGAGGTTATTCATAGGAGTTTCTTTGCTTTTGTTACAGTGAAGAGTTTGAAGCCACTAATAACACAGTGGAGCTGCGTCTGCACCTGGCTCCCTCCTATAGGCTAGAAAACGGAGCTCTGCAACCAGTCAGGAACGAACCAAGCGGCAGCACTGCTCTGAGTTTTGACCGTAGAAAGACTGTGGGAGACCTGCGATTAGCTATTTATCAGGTATTGTACCTCTGAAATCAGCAGCTGTTCTATGTTGAAGTCCTGAAGGTAACAATAACAATAAGCTGTTTGTTTAGATGCAGGAATTCTGGGAGGGAGATATGGCTCTGACTGTGGCCAAGAGTCTTCCAGCAGGTTTACACCTCTACAATACTCTCACAGGTTAGAACCTTAAATAAAGGCTTAAATAGAGCTTAAATAGGGGGTAGTGATTTATTTATTATGTAACTACACTCTGTTTTCTTTCTGTACAGATGACAGTGTTTCCCTGTACAGTGCAGGCATCTGCACAAACACAGAGCTGTTTGTGTGGAATGGCAGAGAGGTGAGGAGAGGCATGATTCATCACCTGCTTTGTTGGTCGATAACTGGCATCTAAAATGTTTTTTATGATCTTTTCAGGTGTGTGGTGCATCTGTTTTGACTGGGGCTGAGTGGGAGCCCGTCCTGCTGACTGTGGTGCGTCCCTTTTTAGGTGATGATGTGGATAAAGAGGTGGAGGAAGATGTGGAGAGTGAGGAGAACAGAAAAGGTTTTGAAAATGGTGGTCCAGGGCTCAAGAGGGAGGCAAGAGGGTTTGCTGGTGGTGTGACTCTTGGGGAGGTGAGGGACGCACTCGGGGAACCTAAGGAAAGCCTGCTGTGCCAAGAACATAAGGGAGGCAAAAAAAGGGAAGAGGAGGCAGGAGAAGGTGGAGGGTCAAGTGGATGGAGAGTTTTCCCCCCTGATGACATGCAGCGGACACTGAAGGAGCTGTCGCTGAAAGATGGAGATGCACTGTTGGTGCTGGAGCCACAGTCATTTGACAGCAGGTAAGTTTCCTATCATGTGCTAAGCATTATGTAAGGCTTTCTTTATGTGTTTGTTTTAAAACCTTCTTCCCAACTGTCTTTAGCATCTTCACTCGAAATGGAGATGTTGTCACTGTGACTACACCGTCTGACTGCCGCTGGCTCCAGGTGGAGTTCCGGCCTATTGTGAAAGGAGGTGAAGGGAACAAGGAAGAGGAGAATATTAAGAAAATCAAGGTTCCAGCCACAGGAAATATGGTCAGTACTTTGTTTGTGGCTGTCTCTGCTTCCTTTATATCTCTTTATTTAAGAGATATTTAGAATTACTTGATGTTTCTTTCCCACAGCTGCTTTCTGAGGTGAAACAGAGGGCCATAGAGGAGCTGCAGTTACAGGATCAAACCCCAGGCAAGATGCATACTGTTATGGAAAGCTGCAGCACTACACAAGCACATCAATACTTCATATTAAATGTACAGGGTTTATCAAAAAGAATGATCAAATTTCAAATAGCCATATTTTTGTTAAAAGTAATGGACTTAGAAGTTTGCAGGAAATTTTAAAATAAATGCCTGAATATAGTTTTAGATACAAAACTTATGTTTACAAGTGCTCAATATGTCCCCCTCCAGACTCATGGCATATGTCCATATGATAGTCAAACTGGGCCCATACTGTTGCGAGCATGTCTGGAGTCATTGCACATGATGCTGTTATTATCCTATGTAGTGGCTCTTTGAAATCAAATCGAGTCTTTTTGTTACACAGTTAGAAACTTAACACAGGTTTTTATGTTTTGTTTTGTTTGTTTGTTTTTTACCTTTTTATATCTTTAATTTAACAGCTATGTAAACAACAGACAGGTTTTGGGATTTTTCAAAGCAGGAAAAGCACAGGTGTAATTATTAGCATTAATGTTAGATATATTACATATAGCTGAGTTAGAGCTGCTGTTTTTTTTTTTGTTTTGTTTTTTTTGTTTTTTAGTACACAAAAAGTAACACATTTTGTTTCCTCCAAGTTTCTATTCAGGCAGTTACAGAGTGTATTTTTGTGTAAGGTTTTTAAATGTACGCTCCTAAGCTGGCCATTTTTCCTGCTTCACTGACCAGGTGCAGAGTACTGTTTGAGGCAGTCTGACTGCACAGGGAAACTCCTTCCTCCAGGTACTGTGTCATTTGTTACCTCAGGGTAATTTTAATAGTGCAGATCACTTAGAGCTGGAAATCCCCCTCATTTTGCCAAAATATTTAGATTTGCTTTCCTTTACAGTTTTCCCTTATTAAAAGTTGAAGCGGTACACCCCCCCTGCTTTTAATTTTCTTCTCATCATGTGCCTTTGAAATCTTAAAACACGTTTATGAATCGCACTTGTGTCGTCCTATTCTCGTTTGCCTGACAGTGTGTGAGGAATCGAGCGTTCGGGATGCAGGGGTGCGACTCATGACCACACTGACTCTCTGTCCGGGTACTAGCCCCAAGGCATCGCAGGTGTGTCTTTTATTTGAAGTCTTCAATGACGTCTCTTTTACTTGCAGCTGCACTGAACAAAGTTGCAGAACCTTTAATCAAGACCTGCATTTTAAAAGGACA
This sequence comes from Oreochromis aureus, assembly GCF_013358895.1. Lineage (NCBI taxonomy): Eukaryota > Metazoa > Chordata > Actinopteri > Cichliformes > Cichlidae > Oreochromis > Oreochromis aureus. Next base: position 14,050,899 of record NC_052960.1, read on the forward strand.
AAAACAAATCATGGCACATTTAAAAAGCTTGTTTGAAGTTTAGAAATTTACACCTTGCTTTGCAGCTTTTCTTGCACTTTACTGTGGGTGCAGCTCCCTCTGCTGGCATGGAGATGGACATAATTGTGGAGAAGACTAGCACTGTTAAAGAGGTAAGGAAATAAAACTGCACATCATACTTCTAAAAATGTGCACTGAATAAAAATGTGTAATATTTTCTTTGCAGTGTCTAAAGACAATGCTGGACACAGTTGGACTTGATGGTAAAACACTTTTTTACTTTGGTTTTCCTATTGTATGTTTGCATTTGCTTTAGCCTCAGCATTTGTGAATTTAGCATTCCTTTTCACAAAGATGATCTCATTATTTATAAATGTGTTTTTAGGCACATGTTGGCACTTGAGGAGGCTTGATTGGTGTGAGGAGGTTGGAGAGCCACTTATGGATGAGGTAAATGAGTAGAGAACTGTTTTAATATGTCAATATGGTGTGCTTAAGTCAAAAGCCCCTTTTACCTGCTTACCAGTTGTTTTTGTTTTTGTTTACATAGTTTCCAAGTACCAAGTTAAAGATTGTAGGTCTGTGATCAACAAGTGGTATTTCATTTTAATTTTCCGAGTTTTCCCGAGTTTTTTTATTTGTTTGTTTTTTGAGGGTTGACTAATTCTTATTTGTGATGATGATGGACAGGAAGATCTGTAGTGAGGGAACTGGTCAGGTGGAGGCATGCACTAAATAGAAGAGGAAGGAAAGTTAATAGAAGCAAGATAGAGAATGCATGCGTGTGAATGAAAGGGAGACATGTTTAACAGTGAAGATGCACATATTTTAAACACTTGGGGTCAACCATGCAAATGCAGGGGGTTGGTGTGACAGAGAAAGATGCTAGAGATAGGTAGAGCACCAAGAAGAAGGCAATTGATTAATTAATTCACTGTTTAAATGTTGCAATTAGTGTAAGTGACAGTAAAATAGTTTCATTATTACTCTGATATCATCTCCTCAGTAGACGTTACCCACATATGTTCCAGTGCACATGACTAATAAATCTTTATGGCCTTTCATTTTCAGGATGCTTCTCTGTCAGAGCTGAAGATCGGCAATGGAGAGACATTAGTTGTCACAGAAGGACATTTGCCTTCGAAGGTACTTCAGTGTTTTGAATGTAGTTGTGGATTAATGATTTGTTATAGCTTTATGTAGTGCTTTAGCATTTTTATGTCTTGTTTTTCCCATCAGGGTTTCCTCAAGATATCTATATGGCTGTACTGGGATCCAAAAATCATGGAAAGAGATTTTAATCACACAGAGAACGGGCCTGCTGAGGGGCAGATGCCTGCAGGAACAACACACAATCAGTTACCTCCTGTATGTAATGGAAACGCTGCAGAGCTCAGACGTGTGGGGCAGATAGAGATATCAGATGAGGCCACTCTGGAGGACCTCAAAACTCAGGTAAACTGTTTTGGTTGTGTATGTGCTGTCTCTTGTAGCTGTTAGTTAGCTATTTTCAGATGAAAAAATGCTCCCTTTGCTCTTTTAGGTTTTGACGCTGCCTGCCCTTCAGGAAGTGTGTGTGCCCACCACTGGATTCATGCGTGTTTGGCAGCTGGAGGGACGGAAGTTAGCCCGAATCCTCAGAGGACCACAAGCCACACTCAGGTCTGAATGCTGTACTCTCATTCGTACATTAATGGTCAGAAGATTGTTTTTATTATTGACAGATGAAGAACACTGAGTGATTTCTTCCTGATATCCTTTTCGTTTCTCCTTCTTCAGGAAGATGAAGCTGACCAGTGGTGCAGACCTTTGTGTGCAGACACTACTGAAAGAGGAAGATCTTGGGTAAGTATTATGTTACAGCTCTTTTCTTACAAAACTTAAACCAATGTAATATCTAAATAATTCATCATGAAGCCTGTCTGTTGCGCACATTTTTTACTTTTAGTAACATTTAAATATCTTTCCTTCTTTAACTGTTTCCTATTCACAAGGCCAAAAGAAGTGCTGCTCTATGTTAAAATGGGAATACCAGGAGAGAGGTCTTACTACCCTTCAGAGGAACTGGTTTGGAATGCGACCCATGATTCCTCGCCTCGCTCTTTACGCACTTGTCTGGCTGCACGATATGGCCTCTCTCCAGACTCTCTGCTGTTGGCCAAACACCAGCCAGACAAACACATCTGGGAGGAAATCTCCAACTGGGTACGATTAGATGAGGGAAGTTTCTTGAGTAGGAACCTGGTTGGGGGTGATACTGTATATACTCTCTTGCACATCTTGCATGCACTATTTTGTGCATGAAATTAGATTTGGCCTTCACTAAGTAGTTTGTCTTTAACTCTTAGACCCAACAGGTCTCCAAAAAGAAGAAGAAGAAAAAAACAGAATCACTCCTGGGAACACCATTCCACCTCAAAGATGGCGACACAGTTGGCGTCAAGGTAAATGCCTGTTTAATAAACTCTGTTCTGCTTTGGTTTCAGAGACACTCAGTCTGTTCTCCATACTTTCAGAATCTTTTGATTGACAACAACAGGAACTTTATCACTCTGGAGGACGAGCAGGGCCAGCAGAGGCTCAGAGAGGAGGCTGAGGAACGCAGGAAAGGGTGAGAGCCCTTGGATACATGTAACAGCAGGGAAAATGCTTCTTATTTAATGAGAAATTAATATTAGTGTTTTCACTCAGTCATTTTACAGCAATGGTGCAATCCATACAGACTGTGCCCATTGGTGTTTGTTATGTTTTATGTTATTTGTGACTCTTGCTTACTTTCAGAGGGCAGGCTGCAGGCGCTGGTGAATCACAGAAGAAAGCTGGACAGACCAAATCCAGGAAACCAGAGGTGGCACTCTCAATCAGTGTTGGGGAATTCAGATAGCGTCCTTCTTCCATTTGTATAGATCACAATGAACTGTGACACTACATGCACACACTGTGAGATGCCACATTGCAATTCGGACATCTGACATCAGTCTTGTGCCATTTGTTTTTCGAGTACTGTTTGCATACTGACTTTCTCCACAAATCTCCTAAATCAAACCCTAAACCGCTTCCTACTTCTCAACTTTCTGACGGACAAAGAGAAGGAATTTATTTTTGGCACTTTGATTTGCTGTTTTGTGATAACTGACTTGGATTTTCATCGTTCCTATGCAACATTTCTGTTTTTAATGGATTATCCATATTTGTCTCGATTCCTCCCTCTACAGATTTTCAAAATATGATAAATCTGTCTGATTTCTGCTTTCTGTTTTTTTTGGTGTGCGGATCATATTTTATATTCTGACACTGTTAGTTTCTCAAAGGCAAATTGTGTTTTGTCCACTCAGGGCTGGCAGTTATGAACTGACACATGTGCTTACTGGAGCTCCTGTTAATTATGAGCCAGTACAGGTCAAAATTTATACCTAAGCCACATGCCAGTGATCAATATTCTGGTATTCTTCAATAAATTGTTCTGAGTGACCAGCCAGTGCAGTAGGCAATTGCCTTCAATATGTCCTAATGTTCTTTAATAGTGACTACTTTTTATAACTAACCTGTCACTGTGCAGCACGAGCAACAATATTTCTCTGGATCAGCCGCTGTATTGATTTTAGGTTGATAAGGGAGAGGAGAGACAGGCCTTAATGTGGAGAAGCCTTAGTGCTGCTATGTCCTCCCTACCTCACTCTCTGCCTCTCTCTCTCTCTACCTCTTCTGCCCTGTCATTTCTTTTTCTGGTTTTCATAGTTTTATTTCCTTTTATTTCCTCTATTACTGTAAAGTACCATTAAGTATTTAGGCAATAACGCATTGGTTAAATTTTTGACTCTGTGCCCTTAACACTGAGTGTGACATGATGCATCAAATTAAGTATAATGGGAAAATAAATAATAATTGAAACATTATCCAGACTTTTGTAGGTGAAGATTAAAGTAAGATGATCTTCCTTTTACCTTTTTATTTCACATTCAGATTAGCTGTATAGAGCAGAAACATTTTGTTATAGAACTGTTTAAGATGCCAGTGATGCAGATATATTTACTGCTGAACTGAGTGTGTAGAAGTAAAGACCCATGAGGTGTCTTTGTGGAAAATTCATTGTTTTAGTTGCATGCACTATTTGTGAACTTCAGGGAATTTAAAAAATGACTCTTTAGATAAGTTATTTGAAAGAAGCGACAAATAATTACATTGTTGAATGAAATATGATGGGGATTTAATTTTCATACAAAAGATTTTCTAAGCTGCTTCGTTCATTAATCTGGCCTTGACATGTGCCAAGATGTTTCAAGTAGAAATGTTTTTGTTCTTTTTTTCAAAAATTTTTTGAAGCAGATACATAAAACTGTTCTACAATATACTCAGCAATAGATGGACTTCTTTTTGTATAATGTGGTATCGTTTACTAGTGTTAATGATTACATCTTTGGTGTCATTGATAAGGACTGATCTACTGTATTGTACCAGTGGACAACTGTTTGTACTCATGTCGGACTGTATTTGCAGAAAGTATTTTATGAACAATAAAGGTATACAATCATAATTACCTGTCATGTTAATGACAAATAGCTACTATTACATCAGTAATCTGTTAGTTTAAAACTGATTCTTATGGATTCCTTTCGAAAAATATTTAGTAAATCTTACATCTGGTGCAAACATTAAAGGACCACTGAGTATAATTAGGATTTCATACTAAATAATTAGGATTAACCAGATAATTCTCCATTTTGAAACATGGTATAAACAATATTTATTAAATACACTTTGGTTTTTATTCATTATGTCCCAAAATGAGTGACTGAGCTGATAAACTTAGCGGGAAAGTGTTTACAGATGTCAAGTCAGAAAGCTGGTTTCCCGGAGACTTCAATAGGACTGAAAGTCTTTTTACAAGCAAATCTATCACCATCTGGTGGCCTTCAGATAGAAGGGCAGGTTTAAGGTACTTTGGCATTGGCTTCTTTTTTCCGACCAGGATGCTAAGTCCATGCTTTACACTGTTGGTATGTGTCCTGCAGAGTAGTTCCTATGGATTTATTTAGTGGGATAACAAAGGATAAACCCTAGTGGTATGAGGATCCTGTGACTTTTACAACAAGTAGCTATTGCAGGGTCATCATCACCACAAGGTGTGGGGGATTATGTCTAATTTTTTTTCACTAAATTTAGTCATAAACCAAAATCTAAAAAGTTGAGGTATTTAAATACCTGCAGCCTCAGCTGCTAGGCACAAAAAGACGGATATTAAAAACAACCAAAGTGCTCATTCACAGTTTACTACAAAACCGCTGCTGCAGGTCTGGTTCTTTATTTCTGTCCATGCAATATCTACAGTTTGTCTTTATGTAATAACATTTTCTTTTCTACATGTTCTCACATTTTACAACATATTTACATAAATAGTGGATATTCTGGACAGAGGATGTAAAATAGCAGCAGAGAAGGCTCATGGATGCAGACATAAAGAGGGTTGATATGATAAAGGAGGATGGGATAGGATAGGGATGGAGGTAGATGATTTGCTATGACAAAAGGGAGCAGCTGAAATGGGAAATTATATATTTTCAACATCTGCGAGTCCCTGGTTCAAATCTCTTTGGAGTTCCCGTAAAAATCCGCTACATCAGCTAAACTACCCGCTGTGGCCAACCCTGCCGCCCTTTCAGGAGCAGCCGAAAGCAGCTGTCCAACATTTGAGCGTCCCACCTTTAACACCGAGACATGAAGAGCGCGTTCCATTTTGACCAATCACAGTCTTCAAGTGTTCGGGAAGATCCAATCAGGATTTCGCGCCACTGCTTACGTGACCACTCTCCGTTATCGTATTCATCAGAGGGGCGGGCCCGCTTCTGCGGCTCCAGGATTTAATCCACGGAAATTAGAGACACTGTCTGACAGTGTGACACAGAAGTGGAAGAACAACATCTGCAAAAATGGTTGAGGCTTTCTGCGCTACATGGAAACTGGTCGACAGCCAGAACTTTGATGACTACATGAAGGCACTCGGTGAGCAAAAAAACGCCTGTTGTACAGTTACCGTGATTTATTTATTTATTTTTTAACATTTATTTAAATATTTAAACTTTATTTAAACTTTGAGGAGAGAAAAAAACTTCTTAAAAATGGTTTCTATCATATTTCAGCACTAAAATCTGGATTTTTTTTTTTTTTTTTTTTTTTGACAGGTGTTGGCTTTGCCACAAGGCAAGTGGGTAATGTCACCAAACCAACTGTGGTGATCAGCCAGGATGGAGACAAGGTGGTGGTGAAAACTCAGAGCACCTTCAGGAACACTGAGCTCTCTGCCAAGCTGGGAGAGGAGTTTGATGAGACCACGCCTGATGACCGGCATGTCAAAGTAAGATGAGTAAAACTTGAGGGTGTGATCACTGATGATTTCCTTGTGCTGGTTATAAATAAAAAAAGTTGTTTTTTTCTGCTCGTAGTCGACCTTCTCCATGGATGGAGATAAATTTGTGCATGTGCAGAAGTGGGATGGCAAAGAGACCAAGTTTGTCAGAGAAATCAAGGATGGGAAGATGGTGATGGTAAGACCGCCTGTTCTGCTGGGATTAAATGTATCAGTTTTTAAGAGGCCTTTGAAAGCATCTTGTTCTGCAGGGAGGCTGGTTTATTTGCTATACAAATAAACCAGCCTCACCTTGTCTTTGCATATATGCAGCAACTCATAACATATGACCTCAACAGACTGAAATACTTGCTGAATAATCAGACGCTAATGTTAACTGCCAGTGTCTAAAACAGATTTTCTTTTTTCTTCTGCCTCCAGACGTTAACCTTTGAAGGAGTCCAGGCTGTCCGCACGTATGAGAAAGCCTAATTTTTAACATCTACTTGAAAGAGCAAATCATTCCAGCTATCAGGAAATGTTGTTTTCCTTATTATTATTCTTTTTTAAGTAAAAAAAGTGTTTTGACATTTTGCTGTGATTTGCACTTGTTTGAACATGAGATAAATATTTTGTAAGATCTTTTGTGAAGGCCTCAACAAAAGGGAAAATAAACTTCTGGGCTAAACTTTCTCAATGTCTCAAAGGTTCATCAGAAACAGGACAGACTACTCACTATTATTTATGACATTTTTCCTTTGAATGCAATTCCACATTTCTGCTCATATATGTCTGCTTCAATCGTGGGAACAGTCCGGTCCCTGTCAGAGTCTGCTACAGGTGACAGCTGCAGGGTGACGGTACAGGCTGGAGCCGACCATGCAGCACCAGCAGCCAGTCTGACCGTTGAACTTGCTGTGTGAATGCCCTTTAGTAACCCCCAGATGGTCAGAGATGGCGAGGAGCTGGGGGGAGGGTGGGGGTGGTGATGTCACTCGTCTCAAGATAATCCGGTTAAAGTTGTGGTGTCATTACGTAGAAGCATCATTCGATGCTGTGCGGACCAACCGTGACTAAATGCTGCCACTGGCGTGATGATAAGACAGGACACCGCGCAGGATGTAGACAGTTTGGATGCAATAGTCACTCTAGTGTTAGAGTTTGCAGCAAACCTTTGTCCAGCTGTGGGTTTTTATATCTCTAATACAAATATTATTTAACACTGTTTTAGTTCCCACATTTTAAGATGCTAAAGCCTCCCTTTTTCAGCTCTGTGCTGTGTCCAGCCTACTGAACACTGACTACAAGTGGCCATTCTTCTCATCTCAACACACACGCTGTTCAGTTTCTGGCCACCTTTGAATAGGCCGTAACACAAAGAAGCTGTGGTAACTGGAGTGGAACTCATTTGGCAGTGGCCAGATGAATTAATTTAATTTAAAGTCTGTCTTTATGCTCCAGTTATACAACACCGAAAAGCATTTAGGCTGCATGCAGTGAAAAGACAAGCTCACGGGGAGTTAATTTCTCAGTATTTCACAGTGGCATAATCACATAGAAAAGGGAGCTTATCGCATTCTGTGTAGCAGAAACAAAGAGAGATAATAGTTAAGCGTCTTCTGTCTGCAGTGTTTGCTGTACTCTGCCTGGGAGAGCAGCAGGAGTTTCCTCTTTGTGAGGAATCTGTGTCAGTGGTGTAAGCTGACCTGTAGTAACCCCTCTCTGGCCTTATTAGGGAAATAGAGTATAAAGACCTGACCATCTACTGTATATCCTCTTTGGTTCAGTTGTCTAATTGCTACAATCTTTAACTTAAACACACTCATCAGGGGTGTAGCTACCATTGAGAACACAGGCAAGACCCTGAGGTAATAAATATAATTTGTGAGGCTAATAATAATCATTGAAATTCAGGTGGAAAGTCAGTTTTTAGTAATAAATTTAAGTAGATTATCACTCGTTTTATGCAAATGGCTTAAAACCACACTTTTCCTTTCCTGCTGATGCTAAAAACTTCTATAATCAGGTTACAGGTTAGGTTGGGGATTAGCAGGTGAAAATGTTTTGCCATCAACTCTCTGAAATCACATGGTCAGTCCTGCAGGGAATTCATCACGCCGGGATCAGTGGGTTTAACAGGGAAGTACATGTGAGCATCAGCAGCACAACAATGAAAAGAAACACCGCGATGTCCCGTCTCGCTCATGCTTTTCATTGCTCGTGTGTTTAGTCTCCTGGTGAATTTGATCTCTGCTCGGTTGTTTTTCTGGACCTTTCCTTTCTCTCCTACATGTCAGATACAGTTGCCCGATCCTGAAATGACTCCTAGTTTGTTACAGGGAAAAAATAATTGCTCCCAGAGATGACCCCTCCTGCACAACAGACACATTTTCTTTATACTTATCTCGATTTGAGATGAAATACTGAAATACTTTCACATTCAGATAGTTAAAAAAAAAAAAGTTCATGCATTAAACATAAAATATACAGTATAAAAAAGACCTCAGCTCAATTTTGTGTTAGAAATGTTGGTGTGTTTAAAGAAAAGTCAAAACACTTGCATTGCTATGTTTTAATGGCTAATTGTTCTGTTCACAAGGGTTGAAGTGACAAATGATACACGTTGTGGTTTTTACTGCAAATGAAGAGCCGCTTCAGGAATAATGAATCAGGGATAAAACAATCAGTTTTTCTGTATATTTAACTATTTACATCACGAGCATTTTAACACAACCTGTATGATGTTAGCGACACCATTCAGTGACACACATCAGCTTTTGGTACCAAATTCACTGATTCCTGTCTTCACACTATTGGGGAACCACATAAAAATATAAGAGCATAAAACAAAAGCACACACATCATGCATACTTCATTAAAACACTATTAAACTAACATAATGTGCTTTGATCGCTGATCTAAGTATTGCACATGTTCACCTGGTAAACGTGAGTCATTAATATACAGTTTAAACAAGTTTATTTATCTTTTGGTACCATAAATAATAATAATGATAATATTCAAAATAGTTTGGTAAAAAGTGTCCAAAACTTCATCAGTGACACTGATGAATCGCTATTAAACTCTGAGCTCACTGAGAGCTGCAGAGTGTGAGCTTTCATTATTCCTAGACTGACAAAGTGTGCACTGGTATTGTTTTAAAAGATAAGCAGATTTACATTTAAGCTTCAGGATTAGCGACACAGGATGTAAAAACTGCTCTCTGTGCAACATATGGAGCAAATGCAACAATGTAGCCATACGTAGCTGCTAAAAGCAGACTGAGAAATGTTTTACATCTGAGATCACCTGTCCAAACGTGTGACACCTTCTGCAGCGACTTATAATGTAATCACACGGTGTGCCGGTGTAATCAACAATGTAAAATTTGACATTAGACTCAGCCAACATTGCTTTTGTGTTCATCAGACATTAGCAAGTAAAGGATATTCAGATAACAGAAATCCTGTTTGTATTATGCTGCATTTTAGCAGCATGAATCTGAGATGTCATTATACAGTCGTCATTAATATTATCTTAATGTTGCCATAGCGTATTTAGGCAATATTGCTTGCATTCTTGTTTATAAGAACCTGCTCAATAGGTTTCTACAGTACGTTAGCTTCTACTGTGTGCACACAGTGCAACAGCAGTGACCAAAGTCAGCTACAGTGTGATTTTGGTCAATCAAGGAATTTGCAGAATAAATCTGACGCTTGATTTGCTGATGTTTTTGATAGATTGAAAGGAACAAAAAAAAAAAAAAAAAACTGAACTCAATCCTCATTCTGAGAGTTCAGGCAATGCCTCTTACTAGCACCAATATAATAACGAGGAGCTGGTGCAGATATCCAGATGGTACAGTTTGATAAGACTTTAAATGTTTCAGGTAGCAAGATTGGGAGCTCTCATATACAGTGCATGGTCATTCCTTTTGATGCATAAAACAAAAATAAAAGGTAAAAAAGTCATTCAGTAATGATATGATATCTGTTGTGTCCCCATTTGGGAAGAACAATAGGAAACTGAGAGAGAATCATGAACAAGTGCTATAAAGGGTGGGATAAGCAACATGATCAAGAAAGAAGCCACAGAGATGTAAAATTACAACGCAAACTACTTTTCAAGTAAATGTGGGCTAAGAGGGTCTGTGTTGGAGTAGCAACTGTAGCAGTTTTGTACCCTGTTAACCTCACAGTGTAAGCTACTCTACACTTTGTAGCTACTTTAAAAATACTGCACCATTGCTTTTATAAGAAAATAAAGTAAGCTGTAAATATATTAAAGGGTTTGAAACCATAGAAGTGAAGTAGTAAATTGCTCTATTTAAAATATGCAAAAGAAGTTATTACTTAAAAAAAATATTTTAAAAAAAAAGGAAAAAGAAAGGAATGACACTGACTGCATGTATTTGGTACGAGAGCTCAACCAATTCTGGAAAGAAAAATGGTCCATCTCATAACCCGTCATCTTCTGCTGTGCAGGGATTTCTGCTCAAGGCGAACAGCATCACCCGTGTTTCAACAGTACTGGGTGTGAGGTGACCTCGTCCTTATCGGTAATTTGACTAAATTGTAAATGTCAGACCACAGACTGAAGTGTCAAATCTGCAGCGGCGAGAAGGCGTAAAACGGAAACTGGGCCTCGTCCTCATCCACAAAGAAACACTGGAAGTAGGGCAGCTCATCTGTGAAGAGGTAAAACAGTGAAGAACAGTATGTTCCTTCCCTTTTCTTTAGCATTTGGAAAGAAAAGTGCCTGAAATTTGCACCCTCTGCAACATTTTTTTCTAAAAATCTGCACGTACCTTCCAGGAGAAAGCTGTCCGATAGAGACGGCTCCACTGTTAAAATGTGAACATAATGTTAACTACAAATCAATAAAGTGTTATATGACTCTAAATTACAGGATCAGCCTGATACCTTTAACTTTCTCCTCCTTTTCAGCTTTCTTCTCAGCAGTTTTTCCTGCAAAAGTTTTGCATACAGTCAATAAAAGCTATAATGTAGTTTTTTTGAATACTCAGAAATGAAGGGCGTCACAAACAAACCTTTCTTTGCAGGCTCTTGTATCTCTTTGAGAACCCTGTCCTCTGTAAAAGGCAGCAAGACATAAAACAGTCAAACAGTTTCTCTCAAGTGTTTAAGTTGAATGTATTTGACATAAAAAATTTATTATTATATGTATAATTTAAATGTTGGGTTTTCTCTTTAAAAAAGGAAAACGTTTGTGAGTTTTGTGTAAAAATATTTCGCTTGAGAAACATCTGAATATTAAGATAGTCACAGATTATTTTCACCCTGTTCACTAATTAATCGAACAGCGGTTTCAACTCAGTAATAGTGACTGCGTGTTCTACATTTTATGTTAGTTTCTCCAAGCTGACTTCATACCTTTCTTTGTTGCAATGGGCTTTATCTTTTCTTTTAAAACACGAGGCTCTGTTTCACAAACATGAAGCAAACACAAACAGGCATGAAATACACAACAGTTATGCATAAAAATATGTTACTGGAGGGAAGAAAAAGGTGAAGCTTTAAAATAAGTGATTTGAAAATTTCGGTAAAGGGTAGAGGGCTCTTTTTTTGCAGATGTAATGCAACTGATGACTTAAAAACTCTCATGAAAAGCGAATGCGCAGAATGAAAAGTGATGCCCAGTAAGCTCAGAGAAAAATGTTAAATGAAGCACCACTTTCTAATAAAGTAACCTTTAAGATTTATAATGTGCTACTGCTTGGTATATACACTCTCACTTCATTAGGTACATCCGTCCAACTGCTCATTAAAGCAAATATCTAATCATCCAATCACAAGGCAGCAATTTAGATGTGTAGGGAGATGACCTGGAGTTCAAACCAGGACCAGAATGGAGAAGAATGGGCTGCTGCTTGTGTAATCGTATTGGAGAGATTTTCACTTTAGTACCAAATGAACATTACCTAAATAGCACAGCCTACCTAAGTATTGTTACTGACCATGTCCATATCTTTATGACCACCGTCTGCCCATCTTCTTATGGCTTTTCGAGCAGGTCAACTTGCCATGTCACAAAGCTCAGATCTTGACAATCAGTTCACTGTACTCAAACGGCCGCCATAGCCACCAGATCTCAATCCAATAGAGCACGTTCAGGATGTAGTGGAATGGGAGATTTGAATCATGGATGTACAGCTGACAAAACTACAGCAACTGTTTGATGCTAACAACCAAAATCTTTGAGGAATGTTTCCAGCACCTTACCGAGTCTGGGGCTGCACTTAAGGCAAAGTGGAGCTTTATATGTTACTGGCAAAGTGTATCTAATAAAGTGTCTGGTGAGATTGTGAAGACGTGGCTTTTTAAATTGAATCAATTGATAAAAAAAGAGCCACATGTGATATGGATGAAAATCTGCTTGGTTTCATAGTTTAACTACAGATTTGATAAAGTTTCGTCAACTTTCATAACAGAATGATAACTAAATACATCAACAGCCAGATTTCTCAGACTCTGTGTTCTCCAAGCATAGCTCATAAATCATTTTTAAAGAAATTATTTAGAAAATATTTTTTCATGATTAAGTTAGTAGTTACAACCTATAAATCCTTTATGTATGAGGCCTTATTAGAAAGTGGCAGTACATTCTCAGATTTGTGCTAATTACCTGCATGCATGCTTTGTATAAAAATTACTGTGAAGCATTTTCTTTTTTACATCAAACTATAAATATTTTATTGATGGCAGATTCACTAACTTTGAGATCATTTTCTTGCTGGCCATTCAGTTGCCTATAATCTTTACTAATTTAAGATTTTCATTTGAAGCTCTTTACTTAGATGTCTGGTTGACTATTTCACACCCAGCAGGAAAATCTTCTCAACTATCAGCAGCAGCGTGTTTAACGGTTACTTAATTTTTATAAGCAAAATAGCTGTTTCCCCTCTGAGTTACTTCTCTACATTTAGAGGGGCCTTCATGTCGTAATCAGATTACCACTGATAGTTACATGAAGTATGAAGTGCTGCCTGCACTGAAGCACCACATGTACCTTTCTTCACGTGGACTGGTTTGGTCTTTTCCCTCAACATGGCTGTGCCATCAGGGACAAAAATGCAATCGATAAAACATACAGTTGGAAGTATTTCAGTGTATTTAAGACATTAGAAAATCTCAAATTTGTGACAGTATCCTGACATTACACATAGCTGTAAAGCCCTGCACCCACAGTGTCATAAATAAAGTGTAAAACTTTGCACTGTACCTTTCTTTGCTGCAGCAGGCCTGGCCTTTTCTTTAGGAGTTTCCAGTTCTGTAAAAAAAAAGACTTTGGTCAGACTTTAGCAATCAACCTGAAGAATGTTACAGCAGAAGCCACAATTAGCTTACTTTTAAACAATACTTATAGCAGCTCAAACCACTTTGCAGTGTGAAAGCTTCAATTATTTTTTTAAATTACTGATTTAGTCCATTCTACAAACAGCCAGAACACAGTTTTAGTTTGTTTTGTCATCTTTTCAGATATGAAATAGGCATATTATGTTTTTTAATTATACAAAACATTACTTTTCCTTAGTAGAAACTACTTTTCTTTGGTTTGCTTCTGACTTTGCGCAGTACTTGGGGGTCCATGTGGCTGCGATAGAGCCAACGATCTGTTTTTGCGCATTATTAAATCAAATCCACTGGTAGATTTCTTCTATAGAGGATTCCTAGGTCAGTCATTAAAGAACAAAACAATGATTCTACTTGTTGCCAATCACACCAAAGATTTTTATAAATTACCTTTTTTTACAGCTGGTTTTGCTTTTACCTCTGGTACTTTTGGCTCTGAGTAGTAAAACAAAAAGGTATGATAGGTAAGATAATCAGTGTTTATCTACACCATTATCATTATTTTGTAATAGTTTTCTAATGGCACTACATAATAAAAGGTATCTACATGCAGATGGCAATGGCAGTCTACCTTTTGTCTTTAGAAGGGATTTAATCTTTTCCTTCTTTGCTTCGACCTCTGCTTTAGGAGCTGTAAAACAGAGAAAAATAACATTTTCAACTTCTTTTAAAGAACTACTTAAACAGTATAGAGTGTATATGATCTATAACAGAAATAGAATATGAATGAAAAAGTATAGATTGCCTAGCTTGTGACTATTTAAAGAGTTTAAATCGAACACATACCTTTCTTTTCAAGAGCTGGTTTCAGTTTTTCCTTTGTAACCTCTGGCTCTGATAAAAAAAACGCATGAAAGTGTTAATAATAATTCACTTTAATAAATAATAACCATGGATTGTAAGCAATTCACCTTTCTTAGCAGGAACTGGCTTAGCCTCAGCTTTTAAAGAGAAAGGGAAGAAAAGAAGTCATATGAGAAGAGTGATGACTGGCATCACTGATAGCTAATCGCAAAACTAAAGCAACACAGTGCATAAACTCAGTCTATTGATTAAGCACGTATTGAGAAATGCTGAAACATGAAAATGACCAACTTGAAAAGGACAAAACTCAGCGGTAACATAATAATTTAAGCAAAATAAAAGCAGATTGTGGTACTTTGAGCATTTTTAGTTGGGTCATCATCACGTGGCAGCGAAGCAGCTACATGTCAGCGAATCAGTCGTGATGTGACGTGGGTTGAATGTGACAGGATTAATATCAGCACAGTACTGCGTGTGATGTTTCTACAGCAAAACAACACACGATTCTGCTGTATACCTTTCTTCTTTTTAGCAGGTGATGGTTTTGTCTTGGTAACAGCTGCTAGAATAATAAATGCTCCAATTAACTTGAATCATATTTATAAAAAGGTGAGAAACCACTGAAATACTGCTGTTCTACATGTTAGATAATTAAAAGAAAAATAAGACCTGTGAAAGAGGTGAAAAGCTAAAAGGATACCTTTTTTGGGAGTCACTGGCTCAGCTTTCTTCTCCTTAAGAACCTCAGCTTCTAAACAAATAATAGCAACGGAACTTCACATTCAGAAAAATATAGATAGAACTCTAACACACGATGTCTATATATATTAGAATTAGTATTAATATTGGTAGATAGTATTTGACTAGTGAAAGGTTCAGTCACTATTTTTACCTTTTTTGGTTGGTTCTGGTTTGGCTCTTACTTTCGGAGTCACAGGCACTAATATGGAGAGAAAAAAAGTTGCCAGGTTGAGTTTGGAAACAGAAAGTATTCAATAATTTTAAGAATATATATTTAAAAAAGCTTGCATAATAACAGTGCATGGTGGTGAACACACAAGAACAGCTGCTTAAACAAATAGATGCACCTTTCTTCAGTGGCACCACTTTCACCTTCTCCTTTGTTAGAGTAACATTTTTGTGTGGTGCTTCTGCCTCTGTAACAGAGAAAAGAGTGTGAAAATCAAAAGCTTGAGTATAGTTTTTAGACTATTTACAGAGACATTTAGCATCTACTTGCCTTTGATTGAATTTGGAATTTTAAGTTCAGTGTCACAGAGAATAAGACACAATGAAACTCAATGATAACTGTTTCTTACCTTTCTTGGTTAGAACTGGCTTGAGCTTCTGTTTTGAAACCTCAGCTGATGTTAAAAACACAGAACATGCTGTTCAGTATAAAATTCAAATTCTCTTTCACGTTACTGAAATTCTGATTTTTAAAATCTAGAGTACTGTTCTGTGTTATTTTTGGCACTTTTTGTAGAACATATCATTTGATTTACAACAGACTAGTAATAAGGTTTCCAGCACCTCTACAGGTCTCCTGGTTGATCGAAAGCAAAGGATCTAAAGAGTTGTCTGTTATGTGAAGCCACAATGCCTCTTTTTCAATTCAATTTATTTATTCATATAGCACCAAATCACAACCACAGATGCTTGAAGGCTTTTTATATTGACTTTTATTAGATTTTGGGCATTGATTTCAACTCCATCAACATATTTGCCTTACCTGGTTTTACAGGTGTAGGCTTTACTTTTAGCGCTGGCTCCTTCTTAGGCTCCTTGGGAGCTGCTTCTAGTGGAAAATAAGACATGATTTCTAAATATTGTTGCTTATGAATTAAAAATTTATTTTGATTTTTTTTATATGCCACATGAAAGTCTTTAGGCTCATTAGGCATTACACTGTCAGTGTCAGCAAACAAGGTATGTATTAAAACATGCTTAAATGTATTTCTTCAGTGACTTGAAAGATCAATGAGACATGATATCTTTAAGCATCAGAATAGCTTTAGTTTGCACATTGCAGAGAAAACGAGAAAATGTGTTGTCTCATGCCTTACATATATTAAACGGTATTCCACCATAGTCTCACCTGCTTTTGTAACATTGAGCTGTTCCTTCTTAAGAACGGATGCAACCTCCTTCTTGACAATTTTAATTTCTCTTACAGGCTTTTTGGCGTCTGAAGTAAAAAGGAAAAGCTGCTTCAAACATTTTTATTCTCCACAAAACAAATAAAGCATATAAGTCTATTTCCCTTTTAGGCTCAATGTAAGTTTCCTTCTGTTTGAGTACAGCTAATGCTAATGAATTTTTCTTACAGGTCCACATCAGTCATCCAAAACAACAACCAAAAACTGTTTTAAAGACAATAAAATGCTGTTTAAAGTCTGACTGTTAAAATCTAGAGTACTGTGCTGTGTTATTTTTTACATTTTTTTTTGTAGATTTAACTAAAAACAATGAGAACAAATGATTTGTTTTTACACCAGACTAGTAATAAAGTTTCCAGCACCTCTACAGGTGTTCTGGTTGATCGAAAGCAAAGGATCTAAAGATATTTTGTTAAGTTGTCTGTTATGTGTAGCCACAACATTGAGTCAACCCTTGAGTTAGGTTGATTAAGGTGCCTTTTTATTCAATTCAATGTATTTATTCATATAGTGGCAAATCACAACCACAGTTGTATCAAGGCTCTTTATATTGTAAGGTGAACACCCTACAATAATACAGAGAAAACAGAGAAAACCCCAACAATCAGATGACCCCCTATGAGCAAGCACTTTGGTGACAGTGGGAAGGAAAAAACCCCTTTTAAGAGGAAGAAACCTCCAGCAGAACCAGGCTCAGGGAGGGGTGGTCATCCGCTTTGACCGGTTGGGGGTGAGGGGAAAAGACACAGGACTTTAAAAAGTTCCATAAAAGTCTGGTTCTTTGGAAGCAAAATATATAGAAATGATTGGTGGCTTAACACTTATGCACAGTACTGTAGATAAATAATTAAAATTGAATACAAAATGTTCTCATATATGACTGTTTCTACCTTTTTTGGTTGGTTCTGGTTTAACTCTCTGTTTCAGTGTCAAAGGCACTAAGATGGGAAAAAGTGTTTAAGTTTGGAAACATTGAGAAAGCATTCTGAACTTAGAAAGTTAGTATAAAAAACACACAAGAACAGCTGCTTAAACAAATAGATGCACCTTTCTTCAGTGGCACCACCTTCACCTTCTCCTTTGTTAGAGTAACATTTTTGTCTGGTGCTTCTGTCAAAGATAAATGAGTATGAAAATCAAAAGCTTGAGTACATTTTAAAATTATGATTAACAAAATAAAGTCTGCTCTTACCTTTAGCTGGGGCTGGTTTTGTCTTAATGGGAGCTGGCTCTAAGTAAAGACATTTTAGGTTCAGTCTTGCAGAAAATAAGACACTGTGAAACAGCATTCATACTTAGTATGTCAATCAAGCATGTATTGAGGAATGCTGAAACATGAAAATGACCAACTTGAAAAGGACAAAACTCAGCGGTAACATAATAATTTAAGCAAAATAAAAACAGATTATGATACTTTTAGTTGGGTCATTTTCACGTGGCAGCGACGCATATCGTCAGCAGCTACATGTCAGTGATGTGACGTGGCTTGAATGTGACAGGATTAATATCAGCACAGTGCCGCGTGTGATGTTTCTACAGCAAAACAACACACGATTCTGCTGTATACCTTTCTTCTTTTTAGCAGGTGATGGTTTTGCCTTAGTAACAGCTGCTAGAATAATAAAAAAATAATCATATTTATAAAAAGGTGAGAAACCACTGAAATACTGCTGTTCTATGTGTTAGATAATTAAAAGAAAAATAAGACCTGTGAAAGAGGTGAAAAGCTAAAAGGATACCTTCTTTGGGAGTCACTGGCTCAGCTTTCTTCTCCTTAAGAACCTCAGCTTCTAAACAAATAATAGCAACAAAAAATATAAGGTCCAGTTTACTGCAGAGGACAATAATCTGGTTTCTATTATAACAGTCACAGCTGATTATTCCAAACTCTGATGCTGTATAAAAAATACAAAAACGTGCATAGAAATACAAAAACTTCACATTCAAAAACATTATTAAATTCTAAATCTATGTATTAGAATTAGTATTAGTATTGGTAGATAGTATTTGACTAGTGAAAGGTTCAGTCACTGTTTTTACCTTTTTTGGTTGGTTCTGGTTTGGCTCTTACTTTTGGAGTCACAGGCACTAATAGAGAGGAAAAAAGTTGCCAGGTTGAGTTTGGAAACAGTCAGAAAGTATTCAGTAATTTTAAGAATATATATTTAAAAAAGCTTGCATAATAACAGTGCATGGTGGTGAACACACAAGAACAGCTGCTTAAACAAATAGATGCACCTTTCTTCAGTGGCACCACCTTCACCTTCTCCTTTGTTAGAGTAACATTTTTGTGTGGTGCTTCTGCCTCTGTAACAGAGAAAAGACTGTGAAAATCAAAAGCTTGAGTACATTTTAAAATTATGATTAACAAAGTTAAGTCTGCTCTTACCTTTAGCTGGGGCTGGTTTTGTCTTAATGGGAGCTGGCTCTAAGTAAAGACATTTTAGGTTCAGTCTTGCAGAAAATAAGACACTGTGAAACAGCATTCATACTTAGTATGTCAATCAAGCATGTATTGAGAAATGCTGAAACATGAAAATGACCAACTTGAAAAGGACAAAACTCAGCGGTAACATAATAATTTAAGCAAAATAAAAGCAGATTATGATACTTTGAGCATTTTTAGTTGCATCATCATCACGTGGCAGCGAAGCAGCTACATCTCAGCGAATCAGTCGTGATGTGACGTGGGTTGAACGTGACAGGATTAATATCAGCACAGTACTGCGTGTGATGTTTCTACAGCAAAACAACACACGATTCTGCTGTATACCTTTCTTCTTTTTAGCAGGTGATGGTTTTGTCTTGGTAACAGCTGCTAGAATAATAAATGCTCCAATTAACTTGAATCATATTTATAAAAAGGTGAGAAACCACTGAAATACTGCTGTTCTACATGTTAGATAATTAAAAGAAAAATAAGACCTGTGAAAGAGGTGAAAAGCTAAAAGGATACCTTTTTTGGGAGTCACTGGCTCAGCTTTCTTCTCCTTAAGAACCTCAGCTTCTAAACAAATAATAGCAACAAAAAATATAAGGTCCAGTTTACTGCAGAGGACAATAATCTGATTTCTATTATAACAGTCACAGCTGATTATTCCAAACTCTGATGCTGTATAAAAAATACAAAAACGTGCATAGAAATACAAAAACTTCACATTCAAAAACATTATTAAATTCTAAATCTATGTATTAGAATTAGTATTAGTATTGGCAGATAGTATTCGACTAGTGAAAGGTTCAGTCACTGTTTTTACCTTTTTTGGTTGGTTCTGGTTTAGCTCTTACTTTCGGAGTTACAGGCACTAATAGAGAGGGGAAAAAAGTTGCCAGGTTGAGTTTGGAAACATTCAGAAAGTATTCAATAATTTTAAAAATATATATTTTAAAAAAGTAACATAATAACAGTGCATGGTGGTAATCACACAAGAACAGCTACTTAAACAAATAGATGCACCTTTCTTCAGTGGCACCACTTTCACCTTCTCCTTTGTTAGAGTAACATTTTTGTGTGGTGCTTCTGCCTCTGTAACAGAGAACAGACTGTGAAAATCAAAAGCTTGATTACTTTTTAAAAACTATTTAAAGGAAAGGTTAGCATCAGCTTACCTTTAGCTGGTGCTGGTTTTGTCTTAACTGGAGCTGGCTCTAAGTAAAGAAATTTTAGGTTCAGCGTTACACAGAATAATTCAGTTCAGTTTAATTAATACAGCCCCAAATCACAAGAACAGTTGGCTCAGAGTATACCGTAAGGTAAAGAACCAACAATAATACAAACAAAACAAACCCTAACAATCCCAATGAGCAAGTGCTTTGGCGACAGAGGGAAGGAAAAACTCCTTTTTAAGAGGATGAAAACTCCAGCAGGACCAGGCTCAGGGGAGGAAGACAGGACAATACTGAAACTCAATGATAACTATTTCTTACCTTTCTTGGTTAGAACTGGCTTGAGCTTCTGTTCTGAAACCTCAGCTGATGTTAAAAACACAGAACGTGATGTTCAGGATGAAATCCAGACCCCTTTAATGTTATTAAAATTCTGATCTTTGACATTGACATGATATACTGTACGTACTTGTCTTTGCAGAGACAGCTCTGACTTTTTCTTTTGGCATCTTGACCACTGATGAACAAAGAACAGACATCAGGTTACGGAGGATATCATTAGGAACAGTGGGATGCAAAAATCTGAAATCTATGTAACATAAAATAAAAGTAGATTACCTTTCTTCATAGGCACAATTTTAACCCTCTCTTTCACCAGTGAGGCATTTCTAGCAGTACCTTCTTGTTCTGTCAAGAAAAAAAAAAAACATTTGTGAGATGTGCATGCAGCCTGTATAGTTAAGTTGGTGTTTCTTTGTGTATAAAAACATGCACCACGTGTACCTTTTGCCAAGATCGCTGGTTTGGGCTTTTGTTTTGGAGCAACAGCTTCTGTATATGAAAAATATGATTTTTTTTTCAATAGCAGGATAATGCAACTCCCTCAGTATCAATCATTTTGTCATTTGGTGATCAGAAGATTATCAGTGTAATATGTGAATGTTACCTTTCTTTGCAGGAGGTGCTTTAGCCTTTTTCTTTGGTGCTTCTGTGACACGACACAAGTGCATAAAGTTACCATAACTCTGATTTGATTGGTTATTTTTACAGTTCAGATTTTAAAACATCTGTAATGTAATCGTTAGTGATATTCATAAAATGGATGCACAGGAACATTCTCCATAAGAGTTAGCAGGTGTCAGTAGTAGTGTCCACTTAATTCCATAGACCTGTGACTCTTCTGCCTTTAAGTCTCGACACTGTCATAAAGGTAAGCATATTTACCCTTCTCTGAAGGAGCTCGTTTTACTCTTTCTTTTGTAACCTCAGCAACTAAAAACAGAAAATAACATAGGGATTGATAAGAATATGTAATTTGCTTGTAATTAAGTATACTGCTCCATATAATTTATTAAACTGAGCAACAGACAAATAAAATATCAGTAAAGTACTGCAGAGACTGTAGTACCTCAGCAGCATTACCTCTTTTAATTACTAGTGCTACCTTTATGCTCTAATATGAGAATATGTTTAGATTTGGGGCATTGATTGAGTTTAATTTTCAGTGTTTCAACTCCATCAACATATTTGCCTTACCTGGTTTTACAGGTGTAGGCTTTACTTTTAGCGCTGGCTCCTTCTTAGGCTCCTTTGGAGCTGCTTCTAGTGGAAAATAAGACATGATTTCTAAAGATTGTTGCTTATGAATTAACACTTTCTTTTGATTTTTTTATATTCCGCATGAAAATCTTATCTCATTAGGCATTACACTGTCAGTGTCAGCAAACAAGGTATGTATTAGCACATGCTTAAATGTATTTCTTGAATGACTTGAAAGATCAGTGAGGCATTATATCTTTAAGCATTAACTTACACATTGCAGAGAAAACAAGAAAATGCAGTGATTCATGCCTTACATATATTAACCAATAGTCCAGCATAGTCTCACCTGCTTTTGTAACATTGAGATGTTCCTTCTTAAGAACAGATGCAACCTCCTTCTTGACAATTTTAATTCCTCTTACAGGCTTTTTGGGCTCTAAAGTAAAAAGGAAAAGCTGCTTCAAACATTTTTAAAAATGGATTAATTATATTCTCCACAAAATAAAAGCGTCTAAATATTATATTGTTATGAAAACTATACATCACTCTTTTTCTTACGGGTCGACATCATTCATCCAAAACAACAAACAACAATGTTTCAAAGATATTTATTGTAATGAGTCTAATGAGTTTTTTCTTTTTCTTCGATAGAGACATGATATCCTTAATACACTCCCTCTTGCTCGCTGTTCATCTTTGGTTTCTGAGGGGCAGCCAATCAGAGGAAATAGTGTTGTGGATCTTTACATTATGAAAATAAAAACTCTGTACTGTTAGCGTACAAGTACCTGTCTTTGTGATTCTTTTCTTCACAGGTTCTTTGTCTTCTTTGGGAGTCTTGATTTCTTTCTCCTCTTTGGAAGGCTTTTTAACTTCTTTTTCTATTTTGTGAATCTCCTCTTTCTTTTCTTTGGAAGGTTTCTTTTGGACAGCTTCTTTGGGGAGCTTCTTCAGTTCTCTTTCTTCTTTGATAGGCTTCTTTGGTTCTTTTTCATCCTCTCTAGAAAGTTTTGTTGGTTCTTTAACTACTTGTTTTTCCTTTGCTGACTCCTTTGGTACTGCCTTTTCTTTAGAAGGTCTCTCTTTCTTTATGTCCTCTTTCACCTCTTCAGAAATTTCTGCTGGTGGTTTCTTCTCTTTGGTGATCTTTTCTGGCTCTTCTGAAATCTTCTTTACTTGCTCAGCATCTTTGGGTGTTTTTTCTTGATCTTTTGTTTCTTTCAAAGGCTTTCTTGATTCCTTTTCTTTCCTTGGATGAAGTATTTCTCCCCTTGCTTCCTTAGATGGAACCTCATCTTTAGATTGTTCCTTAACTTCTTTTTCCTTTTTTTCTCTTATAGGTTTGATTTCTTTCTCCTCCATGGATGGTTTTATTTCTTCTTTGTCATCCTTTGAGGGTTTTTTCACTTCTTTCTTTTCCTTTGGAGGTTTTGTTACTTCTTTTGGTTCTGTGGTCTTCACCTCCTTCTCTACTTTCTCAACCATCTCTTCCTTAGATGGTTTTAAGACTGCCTCTTCTTTGTGTAATTTTTTCTCTGCTTTCTCATCTTTAAGGGATTTCTTTTGTTCTTTGACATGTTTCTCCTCTCTTGGTTGTTTCTTCTCCGTCTGATCTTCGGAAGGTTTTGATATTTCCTTAGACTTCTTAACTTCTTTCTCTTCTTTAGGAGTTTTTACCTCTTCTTCTTTTAGAGGTGGTTTCTTTTCCTCTTTTTCTACTTTTGGAGGCTGGGTGACTTTTTTCTCCTTTATATGTGGTGTTTTAGCCTTAGAGGGTTTCTTTGTTTCTTTCTCTTTTTTGGGAGGCACCTCTACTTTTTCTTCTTTAGGAGATTTCCCAATTTCTATCTCTTTTTTAGGAGGTTCCTTTTCCTCTTTGAATTGTTTCCTAATGTCTTTAGGCAGTCTCTTGACCTCTTTCTCAGGTACTTTCTTCTCTTTTGAAGGATGGCTAATTTCTTTTTCTTCAATGGGTTTTATTATAGGTTTCTTCTCTTCTTCTTCCTTAAGAGGTTTCTTCTCTTCCTTTTCTTCTTTAAGAGGTTTCTTCTCTTCCTTCTCTTTTTTAAGATGTTCCTTCTCAGGTTTTGCTTCCTTAGGAGGTTTCTTCTCTTCCTTTTCTTCTTTAAGAGGTTTCTTCTCTTCCTTCTCTTTTTTAAGATGTTCCTTCTCAGGTTTTGCTTCCTTAAGAGGTTTCTTCTCTTCCTTCTCTTTTTTGAGATGTTCCTTCTCAGGTTTCTCTTCTTCAAGAGGTTTCTTGTCTTCCTTCTCCTTTTTGAGAGGTTTCTTCTCTTCCTTTTCTTCTTTAAGAGGTTTCTTCTCTTCCTTCTCTTTTTTGAGATGTTCCTTCTCAGGTTTTTCTTCCTTAAGAGGTTTCTTCTCTTCCTTCTCTTTTTTAAGATGTTCCTTCTCAGGTTTTGCTTCCTTAGGAGGTTTCTTCTCTTCCTTCTCCTTTTTGAGAGGTTTCTTCTCTTCCTTTTCTTCTTTAAGAGGTTTCTTCTCTTCCTTCTCTTTTTTGAGATGTTCCTTCTCAGGTTTTTCTTCCTTAAGAGGTTTCTTCTCTTCCTTCTCCTTTTTGAGAGGTTTCTTCTCTTCCTTTTCTTCTTCAAGAGGTTTCTTCTCTTCCTTCTTTTTTTTGAGATATTCCTTCTCAGGTTTCTCTTCTTCAAGAGGTTTCTTCTCTTCCTTCTCTTTTTTAAGATGTTCCT
This sequence comes from Oreochromis aureus, assembly GCF_013358895.1. NCBI lineage: Eukaryota > Metazoa > Chordata > Actinopteri > Cichliformes > Cichlidae > Oreochromis > Oreochromis aureus. The sequence continues at coordinate 14,075,434 of NC_052960.1, forward strand.
TCTCAGGTTTTGCTTCCTTAAGAGGTTTCTTGTCTTCCTTCTCCTTTTTGAGAGGTTTCTTCTCTTCCTTTTCTTCCTTAAGAGGTTTCTTCTCTCCCTTCTCTTTTTTAAGATGTTCCTTCTCAGGTTTCTCTTCCTTAAGAGGTTTCTTCTCTTCCTTCTCCTTTTTGAGAGGTTTCTTCTCTTCCTTTTCTTCTTCAAGAGGTTTCTTCTCTTCCTTCTCTTTTTTGAGATGTTCCTTCTCAGGTTTTGCTTCCTTAAGAGGTTTCTTCTCTTCCTTCTCTTTTTTAAGATGTTCCTTCTCAGGTTTTGCTTCCTTAAGAGGTTTCTTCTCTTCCTTCTCTTTTTTGAGATGTTCCTTCTCAGGTTTTGCTTCCTTAAGAGGTTTCTTGTCTTCCTTCTCCTTTTTGAGAGGTTTCTTCTCTTCCTTTTCTTCCTTAAGAGGTTTCTTCTCTCCCTTCTCTTTTTTAAGATGTTCCTTCTCAGGTTTCTCTTCCTTAAGAGGTTTCTTCTCTTCCTTCTCTTTTTTGAGATGTTCCTTCTCAGGTTTTGCTTCCTTAAGAGGTTTCTTGTCTTCCTTCTCCTTTTTGAGAGGTTTCTTCTCTTCCTTTTCTTCCTTAAGAGGTTTCTTCTCTCCCTTCTCTTTTTTAAGATGTTCCTTCTCAGGTTTCTCTTCCTTAAGAGGTTTCTTCTCTTCCTTCTCTTTTTTGAGATGTTCCTTCTCAGGTTTTGCTTCCTTAAGAGGTTTCTTCTCTTCCTTCTCTTTTCTGAGATGTTCCTTCTCAGGTTTCTCTTCCTTAAGAGGTTTCTTCTCTTCCTTTTCTTCTTTAAGAGGTTTCTTCTCTTCCTTCTCTTTTTTGAGAGGTTCCTCCTCTTTCTTCTCTTTTTTGAGAGGTTTCTTCTCTTCCTTCTCTTTTCTGAGATGTTCCTTCTCAGGTTTTTCTTCCTTAAGAGGTTTCTTCTCTTCCTTTTCCTTTATCAGAGGTTTCTTCTCAGGTTTTTCTTCCTTAAGAGGTTCCTTCTCTTCCTTCTCTTTTCTGAGAGGTTTCTTCTCTTCCTTCTCTTTTTTGAGAGGTTCCTCCTCTTTCTTCTCTTTTTTCAGGGGTTTCTTCTCTTCCTTTTCTTCCTTAAGAGATTTCTTGTCTTCCTTCTCTTTTCTGAGATGTTCCTTCTCAGGTTTCTCTTCTTTGAGAGGTTCCTTCTCTTTTTTGAGAGGTTTCTCCTCTTTCTTCTCTTCTTTGACAGGTTTCTTAACTTTTTTCTCTTGTTTGGGTGATTTTTGCTCTTCTTTAAGAGGTTTTCTCTCCTTCTCTTCTTTGAGGGGTTTCTTCAAGTCTTTGTCTTGTTTAGGAAGTTTCTTAAGTTCCGTCTTTACTGTAGGTGGTTTCTTCTCATCTTTAGGAGGTTGGGTTACTTCTTTCTCTATTTTTGCTAGTATTCTGACCTTTTTCTCTTCTTTGGGTGGTTTCTTGACTTCTTTTATTTGTCTTATTGGTTCCTTTTCCTCTTTAACTTCTCTGGTAGCTTTAATTACTTCTTTCTCTTTTTTAGGTGTTTTCTTGATTTCTTTTTCTTCTTTGGGAGGTTTCTTGACTTGTTCCTCTTCTGTCGCTGGTTTCATAACCCTCTTCCTTTCTTTGGAAATCTTCTTGAAATCTTTTTCCTTCTTAGGTGGTTTTGTTGCTTTGACCTCTGCGTGAATTGGTTTCTTCGCCTCGTCTTTTCCTTTGGGAGGTTTTTTCACTTCCCTCTCATCTTTAGGTTTGACGTCTTTTTTCTTTTCTTTGGGCAGTTCTTTTACATCTTTTCTGAGCAGCTTCTTTACTGGCTCTTCTTCTAAAAGCAACAATTTAGGTGTCAGTTTAGTATATTCTGTAGGGACTAAAAGGATATCATGTGCCCTTTGTGTGGAGAAGTTACTGGTATACATTGGTACTGGTTGTATATATTTTGTATTTATTTTTCATATTTTGTAAGTCTATTTATACTTCTGAACAGTATTTTGTAATTTCAAAATATAACGTGATTACCTTTGGGCTTCTTTTGTTTCAGTTTAAGAGGTTTTGTGTCAACTTTGGGCTTCTCCTTTAGTTTTACTTCTTTTGGTTTTATCTCTACAGTTTCAAACTCTTTGGCTTCCTTATCTTTTTTCTTCTCCATCTCAGGTGCCGCAGCTTTGAGATCTGTAAGCAGCAACGCATCCTCATAAGATTATCCGTGGCAAATTGGCACAAATATTTACATTTTAATATTAGAAAAAAATAAGCTAAGAAAAATCAAGAACATGCACAGTTTCAAAATATTTACCTTTAATAATGCCATCTTTAACTTCTTCTATTGCATGTCTTTCCTTTGCCTCTTTCAGAACTAAAGTATATCAGAAATACAGAAATACAGCATACAGAAATATTCAAAAAAATCAACATACAACAGTTAATTTCTGGATTTGTAATACAGTTAACATGACAAATAATCATGCTTGCAAAAGCACTAGAAGCATCACAGTGTTAAAAAAAACTATGATTAAAAACACGCCACAATATCGTTGTCATACTGTTAAAAGTAGTCAGCCTGGTGTTTTGGAAATGTACAACTTTATCACTGAAAATTGATTGGGCATACAAAATACTTCTATGGGATCTTAATGAAACCCACTCTAGGACATATGCTCATATACAGAAGATTCCCTATACATATTAGTGCTGTCAAAATTAACAAGTTAATTTTTGAGATTAATGTGAAACGTTTAACGCGTTAAAAAAATAACGCAATTTTTTATTTTTTTTTTTAATTTCCTGAAATCTAAGACCTTTTAACTCATTGGCATCGCTGAATGAGGGGGCAGCATTGTGCTATGCTGGCGTTTGGCCTGCCGGAAATAATTAGAAGAAGAAGAAGTGTTACCATGCTAATATAAGCTAACGCACGCAACAATGGATAAGGACGGGCTTTTGGGGGGGAAGTTTTACTTTAAGAAGTTGCCTAACGGCTTGTTGGACAAAACGAAAGTAACGTGCACAATTTGCAAAGCTGAATTCAGGTACCACAGAAGCAATTCGTCTCTGTGCTATCACCTGAGAGCAAAACACCCAGCTGAATCCACCTCTACGGGACCTTGCCAATCTACGCCTCAGGATTATGGTGCTCGTGGACGAATAACAAAACAAGTGAGTGAAAAGCTAACCAATTCCTTGGTTGTTTGGATAGCTAAAAACTGCCGGCCAGTTTGCATAGTAGAAGATGATGGGCTGAGAGAAGTCATTCGCGCTGCATCAGGAGACGTGTGTTACAATCTTCCCTCGAGAGAAACCATTGTGTCGAGACTGCACACTTTGTATGAGGACCAGAGGGCTCAGCGGTCCAGCAAGCTTGTGCAAGTAAGGAATGTCGCTCTCACAGGAGACCACTGGACGTCTGTGAACAACGATAACTACTTGGGCGTCACAGCGCACTTTATTGATAACGACTGGACACTACAATCGTTTGCACTAACAGTGAGTAAAACTGAAGAGCGACAGTGTGCTGAGGCGTGTGCTGAGCATTTTCTGAGTGTTGCAAACGAATGGAAAATCAAGGACAAGTTAACCACGTTTGGTACCGACAGTGCTCGTAACATGGTTGCAGCCGCCAGACTACTTCCATTTGAACACATGCCCTGCACGGCCCACATTCTGCAAAGAACGATCACAGTTTCTCTTAACGACAGTGAATTTGAAAGGGTTCTGGCCAAATGTCGCAAGGTTGTTGGACATTTTAAGCAGAGTCCAGCGAACGCTCAGGAATTAAAGGAACAGCAAGTTGCACATGGACATAAAACAGAACCACTTGTTCGGGATGTTCCAGCAAGATGGAGCTCCACCCTAGAGATGATCAAGCGGATCCAGAGAAACAAATCTGTGCTGACCACCATCCTGGCTCAGCAAAACAGCATGGTGACTATGTTGACTGACCAGGAGCTTGACATGCTGCAAAAACTGGAGGAACTACTTGAACCTTGCAGGTAAATCATTTTGTTTATTGTGTGTGTGTGTGTGGGCGTCTACCTTTGTGTTCTGTGTTCTAGCTCTGTCTTCAAGTATGTTCTCCCCCTCCACCTCTGTGAGTTTGTCTATGTGTGATTAATATACAAATACAGGCTTGTTTACAACTTTTGTTCTTTCTGTTTGCAGATATGTGACCGAACTGCTGGGGGGGAAGCAGTATGTCTCCTGCTCTGTGGTGTTGCCAGCCTTGTGTTATTTGTTCAGGGTTATGGAGCTCTCAGATGATGACCCAGTCTACGTTTTGAGGTTTAAGAAGGTTTTTACCACAGACCTAGGTCAGCGGAGGGACAGCACCAATCTGACATGGCTGAAGATCGCTACTGCCCTTGATCCCAGGTTTAAAGACCTTAAGTGTCTTTCCAAAGATGAAAGAAGAGAGGTGTGGGCTTCAGTACATGACCTTGTGATGGCAGAGACGCATGCACACCAACCATCTGCTCAGACAACAGAGGAACCATCACCAAAAAAGAGAAAGATCTCCATCTGCTTGCTGGGTACTTCAGATTCAGATTCAGAGGAGGAGGAAGACTCTATAGATCGCTGTCTGGATCGGTACAAAGCAGAGCCCAAAATAGACATAGAGGAGTGTCCACTACAGTGGTGGTTAAAGAGAGAAGGAGCACATGCCAGGCTGGCACCTATTGCATGCAAATACCTGTCAACCCCTGCAACCACAGTGCCTTGTGAGAGATTATTCTCACTCTCAGGTCACATCATTCAAAAGAGGAGTGCTTCTTTGTCCTCAGATGATGTAAACAAAATAGTCTGCCTCAGTAACTGGCTGAGTGCAAAGGACTAAGCCAAATTGCTGCTTTGGAGAGAAAAATGTTTACTGCTCTGGGTTTTCAGCTGTGTCTTTTTGTGTTTTAAATATTGACTTTTGTGCACCCTTTTGAAATTCAGCATTAAGATGTTACACATTTTGTTATTTACATTTCTGTTGTTAGATTCTATAAGAAATTATTATTATTAAAGCTAAAATCTCATTTTAATGGCATTTATTGTTATGGTATTGTTCTAGCACTTTAACCTCAGTATTATTTCCTATCAGCAGATACTAGAAACACTTCTGTAATGTGATTCACTGTTTATGACTTTGAAGGTTTTTTTGTAGTTGTATTTCACAGGACAGAATCTGTGTTAAAGATTGACAAAAGCTATTAAAAATGTCTTTGAATTTAAGCATACATTCTTTGTGTTTATTCTGCATTTACTTCATTATATTGCTTAAATATCTGTTACAAGCTTAAGTATAAAGTTGAAAAAATGTAATTGCAGCCAGGGTATTTTTCAAGTAATTGCAATTAACTGCACAAATTACAGGAAATTGTGTGATAAATAACTTTCTTTTTAAACTGACAGCAAAAAATATATAAATATATAAACATATATATATATATAAATATATATATGTGTATATATGTATGTGTGTGTGTGTATATATATATATGTGTATATGTATGTATGTATGTATATATATATATAAAAAATACATGCATCATGTATTTTCATAGCCTCATAATGAAAAACATGATGACATATGTGAGGGGAAGAGTTTAGTACCTTTTTCATATTTGTTGTGGCCTTCTGCTTTGTCAGACAATTTGAGTCCTCCAAATCTCTCAAGGGTAACATCGGCCTTCCTCTTTCGTTTAGGTTCAGTCTTTCTGCTTTCGCTGTTGTTGTTATTTTCATCGTGATCATCAATGATGTTGGAGTATTTATCCTCCTCGTAAACAGGAAAAAAAGTTTCTTTCTCTTCCTCCTCACCATTATCAGATTCAGGTACAGCGCTGTCATTACTGATTTTCTCAGATAACAGTATTTTAAGGTGTGTCATTGATGACTCCTCTAGATCTTCTACTATTTTAGCCTCCTCCACTTCAAAAAGATCTTCAGTGTTGGTCTTTTCCTGTTCTACTACAATAGATTTTTCTGCACCCTCCTCCCCACTATACTCATATTCTACTACATCTTCAGTTTTCTCCTCCTCTTCTTCCTCCTCCTCCTCCTCCTCCTCCTCACTGTCTCTGATTTTAGTCTCTTCTTCTTGATCTTCAAAAATGTATTCAGTTTTAATTTCCTCTGCCTCCTTCTCAGCTTCTACCAAAATACTGGGAAGCTCAATGTCTTCCTCTTCATATCCTGCCAAAATATCATGAGTCTTGGATTCCTCTTCCTCCTCATGTTCTACCAAATCATCTTCAGTTTTAGCCTCTTCTTCTTCCTCATGTTCTACCAAATAATCTTCAGTTTTGGCTTCTTCTTCTTCTTCCTCCTCATGTTCTATTAAATCATCCTCAATTTTGGCTTCCTCTTCTTCCTCCTCATGTTCTACCAAATCATCCTCCGTTTTGGCCTCTTCTTCCTCATATTCTATTAAATTATCCTCAATTTTGGCTTCCTCTTCCTCCTCATGTTCTACCAAATCATCCTCAGTTTTGGCTTCTTCTTCTTCCTCCTCATGTTCTACCAAATCATCCTCAGTTTTCGCTTCTTCTTCTTCCTCCTCATGTTCTACCAAATCATCCTCAGTTTTGGCTTCTTCTTCTTCCTCATGTTCTACCAAATCATCTTCAGTTTTGGCCTCTTCTTCCTCCTCATGTTCTACCAAATCGTCTTCAGTTTTGGCTTCTTCTTCCTCCTCATGTTCTACCAAATAATCTTCAGTTTTGGCTTCCTCTTCCTCCTCATGTTCTACCAAATCGTCTTCAGTTTTGGCTTCCTCTTCCTCCTCATGTTCTACCAAATCATCCTCAGTTTTGGCTTCTTCTTCTTCCTCCTCATGTTCTACCAAATCATCTTCAGTTTTGGCCTCTTCTTCTTCCTCCTCATGTTCTACTGAAGCATCCTCAGTTTTGGCTTCTTCTTCTTCCTCCTCATGTTCTACCAAATCGTCTTCAGTTTTGCCTTCCTCTTCCTCCTCATGTTCTACCAAATCATCCTCAGTTTTGGCTTCTTCTTCTTCTTCCTCCTCATGTTCTACCAAATCGTCTTCAGTTTTGGCTTCCTCTTCCTCCTCATGTTCTACCAAATCATCTTCAGTTTTGGCTTCCTCTTCCTCCTCATGTTCTACCAAATCGTCTTCAGTTTTGGCTTCTTCTTCGTCCTCCTCATGTTCTACTGAAGCATCCTCAGTTTTGGCTTCTTCTTCTTCCTCCTCATGTTCTACCAAATCATCCTCAGTTTTGGCTTCTTCTTCTTCCTCCTCATGTTCTACCAAATAATCCTCAGTTTTGGCTTCTTCTTCTTCTTCCTCATGTTCTACCAAATCATCCTCAGTTTTGGCTTCTTCTTCTTCCTCCTCATGTTCTACCAAATCGTCTTCAGTTTTGGCTTCTTCTTCGTCCTCCTCATGTTCTACCAAATAATCTTCAGTTTTGGCTTCTTCTTCTTCCTCCTCATGTTCTACCAAATCATCTTCAGTTTTGGCTTCTTCTTCTTCCTTCTCATGTTCTACCAAATCATCCTCAGTTTTGGCTTCTTCTTCTTCTTCCTCCTCATGTTCTACCAAATCATCCTCAGTTTTGGCTTCTTCTTCTTCTTCCTCCTCATGTTCTACCAAATCGTCTTCAGTTTTGGCTTCCTCTTCCTCTTCATGTTCTACCAAATCATCTTCAGTTTTGGCTTCCTCTTCCTCCTCATGTTCTACCAAATCGTCTTCAGTTTTGGCTTCTTCTTCGTCCTCCTCATGTTCTACTGAAGCATCCTCAGTTTTGGCTTCTTCTTCTTCCTCCTCATGTTCTACCAAATCATCCTCAGTTTTGGCTTCTTCTTCTTCCTCCTCATGTTCTACCAAATAATCCTCAGTTTTGGCTTCTTCTTCTTCCTCATGTTCTACCAAATCATCTTCAGTTTTGGCCTCTTCTTCCTCCTCATGTTCTACCAAATCGTCTTCAGTTTTGGCTTCTTCTTCCTCCTCATGTTCTACCAAATAATCTTCAGTTTTGGCTTCCTCTTCCTCCTCATGTTCTACCAAATCGTCTTCAGTTTTGGCTTCTTCTTCTTCCTCATGTTCTACCAAATCATCCTCAGTTTTGGCTTCTTCTTCTTCTTCCTCCTCATGTTCTACCAAATTGTCTTCAGTTTTGGCTTCTTCTTCTTCTTCCTCCTCATGTTCTACCAAATCGTCTTCAGTTTTGGCTTCTTCTTCGTCCTCCTCATGTTCTACTGAAGCATCCTCAGTTTTGGCTTCTTCTTCTTCCTCCTCATGTTCTACCAAATCATCTTCAGTTTTGGCTTCTTCTTCTTCCTTCTCATGTTCTACCAAATCATCCTCAGTTTTGGCTTCTTCTTCTTCTTCCTCCTCATGTTCTACCAAATCGTCTTCAGTTTTGGCTTCTTCTTCTTCTTCCTCCTCATGTTCTACCAAATCGTCTTCAGTTTTGGCTTCTTCTTCTTCTTCCTCCTCATGTTCTACCAAATCATCCTCAGTTTTGGCTTCTTCTTCTTCCTCCTCATGTTCTACCAAATCATTTTCAGTTTTGGCTTCTTCGTCTTCCTCCTCATGTTCTACTGAAGCATCGTCAGTTCTGGCCTGGCCAAAAATGTCTTCAGTTTTTGTTTTCTCATGTTTATCCACAATAGCTTCTTCTTCTTTGCTCTCCTCTTCATCTTCTACCAAAATGTCTTTGGTTTTGGTCTCCTGCACCTCTTCATCTTCTACCACCCCTTCTGCTAACTGTATCACTTCATCATTTACAATTATTGCAAATTCATCTGTCCTTGTGTCTCTCTTTTCTTGGTCTTCACCTCTACCATCACCTCCTCCTTCTTCTATCTCCTCTTTATGCTCTTTTTCTTTTATTAATTGTTCTGCATCATCCTTTATTTGAACTTCGTCTTCTGCCTCATTGTCACCCTCTCCAATTTCCTCTTCCTCCTCCTTGGTGTCATCATCAAGCTTTTTCTCGTCCTCCTTCAGTGATGGTCTCAGTTCTGGTTCTTCAATGTGTCTCGCTAGTGATGTGATAGCAATAAATTCAGTGTCTGTTTTCAATTTAATGAATGTGACTTTAAGAAAAAAAGAAACAAAAATCACATGAATACCATCATCTTCCTCTGTCACATCTGCTTCAGTGGGTGCCATCTCGGAGTCTTCTTTTATCTCTGCAGCAGGAGCAGCTTCTTCTTTGGCAGCACGCATGATCTCTGTAACTGTATTACGAACCTTGTCATCCCTCTTATGTGATCTTCCAATCTTTATAGGGTGATTTTAATGGTGCAAAATCATAGCAACATTACAGCATGATATACACCACAGATGCAGTTAGTGGATTTTTAAAATTGCTTCATAAATTGAAGCAGGAATTATTTTGCATTTCGTTTCTTTTCTATTTAGCTTCTTTTAAAGTGTTTTTTAAATGCCCTGTAACTTCTTGAAGTAGCTGGTACAAACTGCGGCTGAGCTATATGTTTAGCCACTCATTACAGCAGAGTACTCGCTCAAAATAAGCTACAGTGCTGTGATGATCTTAATGAAGGAGCTGGCTGGATCAAATAGTTTTTATAAAACCACAGAGAAAAGGAACATGATGTATCAAAACTGGCTACAATGGTAAATACAGCATAAAACTATTGTGAATGCTAACTTTGCAACATGTGTTGTGTTTAATAGTTACATGCACAGGTAAAAAGTATACAAAAACACATGTAATCCAGTCTGGACAATCCAATTATACACATATCACAACAGTGTAAATGGTCAAAAACAGGAGGCAACCAGTCAGTGGCACAAAAAATGCGAGAAAGAGCAACAAAGGAATGCAAGTCTGAAGGACACACATGGTCATGCACAGTTACACAGAAAAACATGATGACTGAGTCAAGACATATCACTGCGAAGTTCTGTAAAATATTACAACAAATGGTCAGTGTGACAAAGAAAGTGAGGAATGAAGTAAACCAATCCATAACAATGTAGCAGCTTAATGACAATTAGAATAACCAAATGAAGAACAGATATTATGCATATTTGTCCATGCTATAATTAGGGATGCACCGATACCGATACTGGTATCGGGTATCGGGCCGATACTGTAAAATGCGCGCGTACTCGTACTCGTAAAAGTTAACCGATACCATGAACCGATACTAATGTAGCCCGGATGGGAATTTGGGAGTAGATACTCATAATTCCCATGGACTTGAACGCCACGGTAACATAAGGTGTTCACAGTTATGTGATGTAACTGTACCCTGAATTTAATTTGCCCTGTAATATGTCACAAGGTAAATACAGGTAATTAATTAGAGCAATCAAACTGTTATGTTAATCATAAAGTATTATTGTATGGTATGTAACTCTGAAGGGAGTTAAAATATTGTTCAGAGTTCTAATTTTCTGGAGGCCCGTGAAGGTAGCATATAACGGGACTTGTGTATCTGTTGCAATGGAGGAGGAGAAGAGAACGGCATGGAGAGATGCACGAGGTTAGCTGAGCCAAAGTGAGAGACTCGGCTAGTTTTACTGAGGTTAACTAGCACAAAAGAGTGTGTGACTAGAAAGCTAACCGTGTGGGAGCTTCGCAACAGAGTGTGGGTGAAGTGACTTTTTGTTTCAACGGTAGCACCACCGTGGAAATCTGTGTTTCCAGCTAAGACCGTCGAGGCTAAAGGCTAGCCGGACTGCTTGGCTGCGCCACGGCGGCAGCCGCTATGGACTGTCGGAGAGCTGGACAGTGACGGGCTAACGCGCTGTAGCAGAGACAGCATCGGGTCCGCAGGGAGTGGATTTAGTGTGGGACTGGTGAACGGCGACCTACCGAGCAACGGAACTGTAAGTCAGACTTTTGTGCTCTTACTGGGGAGAAGAGGATTTTCTCCATCGTCCGGCGTGAGCAGCAAACAGGCCTGCAACAAGTGTGAATGTGAGTGTGTGTGGGGCCCATGTGTGAATATTGTATGTTTAGTGGAGTTATATAACGTGTTTTGGAGTGTATATTAGTGAGTCACTTACCAAAAGGTGATAACATAAGTTGGGTTGTTTAATATAATTTGAAAGGGAATTATGTCATTTATACAGTGTATTTCATTTGGTTAAGGAATTGGAATATCATTTGAGTTTAAAAAGGGATGTGTTGTACAGTATTTGTCTCTGCCCTTACGTTCAGTAAACGTTTCGTTTGTGTTAAAGAGAGTGTCTGGGGTCGTTTCTTTACTACTGGTTAAGTTTAACTTGTGTGTGGTAGAAGTATCGGATTTTGTACTCGGTATCGGCAAGTACTCAGATCTAAGTATCGGTATCGGATCGGTTTGAAAAAATTGGTATCGTTGCATCCCTAGCTATAATGTAATGAGTACAAATCGAGTATTTTTCAAACACAGTGGCACACAGTTTCATAGATCTTCAGATCTTCATAGATCTTTGTACAAGTTTGTACAAACATGCAAGAAACAAACTAAAAAAAACAAAAATCAAAAAATCTATGCAGTCTAGTTGCTTGCAACACACAATGCGCATGTTTTAAAGCACATTTTAAATGTCTTTAACGAAGATATTTTCTTACCTTTTTCAAATGGAGGCAGAAATTCCCCTGTATTAACACATGAAAAAAGACACTTAGCTTCTTTTTTAATGTAATATTTCCTTTTCTGTATTACTGCAATGGAAAACAGAAGAAATGCTGTCATTACCTTTCCTTCTTACTAAATTAATATCAGATGGGGAAGGTACAGCTTCATCTAAAAGAAACAAAGAAGTTTTGTTAAATTATAAATGTTTATTTTATCAAGTTTTTAATCAGAATATTTCCAAGTGGATTAAAGCAGAAACCTTTTTCTGTTACTACATTTACACCTGGGGTGGTGACAGGTTCCCCTGAAACATAGAAAATATTTAGCAGATGGATTTTTAATATTTTCTCATTAATAGTACTGAATATCTAATACTAATAGCCATACCCTGATCACCAACAATCATGCTTGACATGTAAGCTAAGAATAAGTCCTTCTTGTCTGTGAGCTCCGACACAGCATCTTCAACAACTTTCATTGGGTCGATGGACAATTCAGGCACGATTCCTGAAAATGAAAAACACCAGACAGTGAATAAAAGCTGCTTTGTCTTTATTTAGAAAATCAGCTTAGCTGCTGTAAGGATAAGATGTAACCAATTTTCTCATAATGACGTAGGTTAAAACAGACCTTGTTCACCAATCAGTGTTGAGGAGATGTAGCTCACAAGCAGGTTTGTCTGCTCTTTGGTGATTTCTACTGCTGACTTAAAAACTGACATGGGGCTAAATCCCAAAGTATGCTGGATATCTACAACAGAGAAAATAAAACAATCACTCTTGAAGTCAGGGAAAACTGCAATGTGTGCATTGTATCAGGAGATGTCTTGGCAGATTGTGTACCTTTTAACGTGTCCAGTATGACATCGAAGACTGCGCAGAGCACGCCCTGGATGTAGCCAAATATTCCACTCACAAAGTCATTAGTAACACTGAAGGCATTTCTGCCAACAACCACGGGGTCAATGAAACTAATGTCAGTGGTTCCTGAGGACAACACACATTCAGGTCAAAGGCACAGTAAAGTACTTCATTAAACAAACGTTCACTGATTTGTTACACAGACGTTAGAAAAATGTGTTTAAGGCCAACATTTTCCTTATAAAAGCATGCATCGTCAACGTTAGCTAACATATTTTATATAAGTTTTTGTTTAGTGGACAACATCCATGACAAGCTAAAAAGTACAGAAGAGGATTAGGGCCACTGGGAAAAAAAAAAATTGGGCACATGTTTTTTTTCTTTTTTTCCAGAATTCTGAGAAAAAAGTCAGAATTCTGAGAAAAATGTCAGAATTCTGAGAAAAAATTAAAGTCAGAATTCTGAGATTAAAGTCAGAATTCTGAGAAAAAAAGTCAGAATTCTGAGATTAAAGTCAGAATTCTGAGAAAAAAGTCAGAATTCTGAGAAAAAATTAAAGTCAGAATTCTGAGAAAAAATTAAAGTCAGAATTCTGAGATTAAAGTCAGAATTCTGAGAAAAAATTAAAGTCAGAATTCTGAGATTAAAGTCAGAATTCTGAGAAAAAAAAGTCAGAATTCTGAGATTAAAGTCAGAATTCTGAGAAAAAAGTCAGAATTCTGAGAAAAAATTAAAGTCAGAATTCTGAGATTAAAGTCAGAATTGTGAGAAAAAATTAAAGTCAGAATTCTGAGAAAAATGTCAGAATTCTGAGAAAAAATTAAAGCCAGAATTCTGAGATTAAAGTCAGAATTCTGAGAAAAAAAGTCAGAATTCTGAGATTAAAGTCAGAATTCTGAGAAAAAATTAAAGTCAGAATTCTGAGAAAAATTAAAGTCAGAATTCTGAGATTAAAGTCAGAATTCTGAGAAAAAAAGTCAGAATTCTGAGAAAAAATTAAAGTCAGAATTCTGAGATTAAAGTCAGAATTCTGAGAAAAAAGTCAGAATTCTGAGAAAAAAGTCAGAATTCTGACTTTTTAAAAAAAAGACATGCCCACTTTTTTTTCCCCAGTGGCCCTAATCCTCTTCTGTAAAAAGAGTTATACTGTTGATCTATTAATACATTCCTAATAAAGTCTTTGTAAAATGCATAAGCAATATATACAGAATATAAGATGTACTGTAAATACTTTGTATTAAACCACAAACATCACAAATGAGACAATATGGAGGCACTGAATACCTTTGAATACATCCACTATCATGTCTACGATGGCACAGAGCACGTCCTGGATGTAGCCAAATATTCCACTCGCTGTGTCATTTGTGATGTGGAATATATTTCTTCCTATTACCACAGGGTCCATGAAGCTAATGTCGACGGTTCCTGAGAAACACAAACAGGAAGTGAATAAGGACAGAAAATATGCAAAGCAAACTCCCTAAATTGATATATTGTTTATGTCGTTTTTAAGAGGTTATGGGTTAAACGAGAGAGCGTAAATACCTTTCACTACATTCAGTGTAGTGTCCAGTATGGAACAGAGCACATCCTGGATGTAGCTCGCCACTCCACACATGAACTCATTAGTAGCATTAAAGACACCTCTGCCTATCATTACAGGGTCAATATAGCTAAGATCAGTTTTTCCTGGATGAAAAAAAAAGAAAAATAAGTGCATTTGTAAGTAAATTCTGCATGAATTAATTAATGATTCAACCAGGCAGTTGCAAACCAGCGAGGGAGTTAAAGTTTAGTTCAAGTATTTAAAAAAAGACAGATTTATTCATTCATTAATTGTATGTGAAACAAGAGAAAAACAGTCTTGAGTCAGAAAAAAGGATTCAAGTATAAATTACATACCTTTTTTAATATCTTGTATGGTTTCCAGTGACGTATCCACAACAGCACACAGTGTGTCCCTGAAGGAACCCAGTGCTCCACCTATGAAGTCATTCGTTGAATGGAAAGCTTGTCTACCAATGACCACAGGGTCAATGTAGCTGAGGTAGAAGTTCCCTGTGGTTTCAGAAAGATTATTCTGTACTTATTAAGCAGTCTTTGTTTTTGTTCTTTTGCTTGTTTTGGTAGGAGTGAGTGGTCATACCTTCTTCATCTGACAAATATCGAACAAACCCATCTTTTGCTTCTGATATTTCCTCGGCTGCGTATCTGGCAGCTGACATGGGGTCACTTAAATCCGGTGCGCATTCTGCAAAAGTACAGCGAGTCATGCATTAGAGAGCCTACACAAATATAAACTGTGCCAAGATAAATTCCCCACTACCTTGAAACTTATTGAGCAGACTGGACAACTCATCAGCTGCATCGTTCACGGCCTGGACAGGGTCCGTTATGATCTGCTGGATGTCTAACGATGATAGCAAACATGTTGGTCAGATTCTGCATAACTGATATCTTAAAAGACTTGGGGACATACATTTTTAGATTTTGTGGCTTACCGGGGACTGCTTTGTACTCGACAAAGTCAAACATCACCACACCTACAACCAGCCAGGACAGGAGAGCAGCAAGGGCAATCAGCAGCTCAACAGACATTTTCACCTTGTTGAGCAGCCCCAGACCTTTGGATCTGAGAGAGCTCGTCTGTAGCGCTGCTGCTCCGTCACTGGACCCAGTGGCTGCAGCGTGGGAGGCAGATTTGGCTCCTATATGTGGAAGACATAAAGAGACAAAACTTAGTCTGACAAATTCTTTCTGCTTTTGTTCTTGTGCTTGTAATGTTTGATATTCTTCCACTTCCATTGGGAACATATCTGCTTGTATACATATTTATTGTTATCTATAATGAGTGATTGGTAGCAAAAACTTGCACACTTGCATAGTTTGTCCACCAGAGGGAACTGGCATTACACTTTTAGCTGTGAAATCTCTGTATGTCTCTCCTTCTAACAACAGTGAAAGTGTTTCTCCATGTTTTGTTCCTCTGTTACAAAGTGTGCAAACTATGTATCTTTTATCAGATCTGCCAATTGTTGTGTAAGTCTTTTTGGGTCATACTGTCGCCTTCTTTCAGTAATTTCTCGATCGTCACAGTGATTTTGCTCTGGCTTCAAAATAAAAGCCCATTTTCTTAAACCTTTCAAGTCTTATCATCTACACAATGAAGAGAAACCCTGACAGGAAGACATTTTGTGCACAGATAGTGCGTTATTAGTTGTATAAATATATAATTTTCATCTTTACTATGACCCTATACTGTCTCTTTATTTCCTTATTATTTATATTAATCAGAAATGTTAAACGTCATCAGAAAAGTCATGGTGTGATAGGGCACTCCAATTTTAGCAGTGACATTTTCCAAATGTACTGACACACTTTAGACTGGCTTAGCACAGTGAAAAATGCCCAAGGCAGGATTTAGTAACAGTGTTATCATCATTAAATGCTGTGCACAGAGTGTAAGATTATCTGTACTGATTTACTGTAATGTCAGGCGTCAGGGAGACCTTCACACAAGGTCCAAGCTGAATGAACTCTGAACATGTTCGATGCATGACGACTTGCTTCCAGTGTGTAGGACATGGAGGAAAAAACCCTCAAACTCAACTCTTCATTCAACAGCATCGTTTAGATCTGTGCATTTTTTCTAAGTAACCAGCGTGTTATTTCATTTTTTGTGAAAACACAACAATTTCGCTTGCTGTTAAAAACCCCCCAAACCAAAAACATTAGATCTTAAAATGTGCTTTTTAAAACTGGTGATAACTGCAGTAATAACATTAAGTAATTATGAGCATTGGCTTTGTTTACAGAGTAGCCAATATGCACTATACACTTCATAAGAAAAGACTATGTGCTGGAGCGCATTATAAAGCTTTACAGATTATTTATTGTTATCAGTTTTCTACGGTGCTTTTGATGCCTTTAAAATAACCGCTAACGATCCAAAGAGTAGCACAAAGGCATACAGAATAGGGACCACTTGTCTAAACTTGCTGACTGCAATAAGAAACTATACATATATAAGTGAAAAGCAGGTCTACAGTGACACAAAGAAATGCTACTTATAGACACTGGTGGATCAGTAGCAGCAGTCTTCTGCATTAATATATCAGACGAAGACGATTTTTTCCTCCACTAACACCACTTTTGGACATTTAAGCATGATCTAAGAGTGTCTTACATTTACATAGTACTGTGAATGCAGGACTTGCAGGGTTTTTTTTTCACACTTTTATTTATGTATATTCCTTTTGACGTGTTTGAGGTCTACCACCCTGGCTGAGGTCAGCTGCAGCTGCAGTCTGTCACAGGAGAGCAATGCTAATACTCCGGTGACTTGATAGCTTGTATTTATAGCAACCAACTTTCAACACATCATCGTCAGAGGACACAACTTATCAAAACACTGCCATTTATTTGTTATGCAGAATTTATTACTGTGGATTTTTGCACTGTAGTAAAGGTTTTATTTGAACAGCTGTGCTGGATCTTCTGGAGCTTGAAGATCCAGGTGTAACAACCCTACCTTCAGCCATTGTGACGTGTAGACTATCTCAGGTAGGATACTTGAAATTGGAGACAAAGCCTCCTCATGAAGAATTAACTGGTGACGGCTCCAGTAAATCCAGTTTGAATCCACTTTCTCAGGAAAAAAAAAAGTGTCCCAGGTAGTAAATTATTCCATTGTCACTTGGACCATCACAGCCTTGTCTTCTTACCCATAACATCCACAGGTGGAACTTGTCCAAGGTTTTAAAAAGTGGAAAATGGAAAATTAAGCATGAATTGAAAGCTTATGTTGGGGAATTTGGAGCTGCCTGTGAGGCAGCATTAAAAAGGGGGGTCTGGGGACAGTGGGGCAAAGTAAAGCGACGCAGGGGAAGAATCAGCCAAGCTAAGCACAGGGCTGGGCAGGGTGAGGGGAAACGCACAATATCTCACCCAGTGTTTCTGGGGCCTCACATGGGTATAGGCCAGTGCAGAGAGCAGGAAGGCTGCAAGGTAACTCTATCCCCCCAGAAAATACAGGTTATTCTTAGCTGGAGCTCTGCTCACCAGCCGCTCTGGCAGACCTTTTTTGGACGTTCAAGGGTGTGCAAGATCAGCTGGCTGAATTGGGCACCCCTACTGGCTGCTGCAGCACTCTGTCCGCTAAAAACAAATCACGGGCCCACGATTAATGGCAATTCAGATGAAAACTACATTCAATATTTTTTCCCCCCACTTCTACTTCCAAATTAAAACAGCTTCTTTTGAGTAATTTCAGAACCAGTACTAGTCGATAAAAAAAGTCCCTAAAAAGGTCCATAAGTGCATGTTTTTCTGTAAGAAGTCATTAATAGGAATCAAGGATAAATGTAGCCTGATCCTGTTTTGACAAAAGTTAACAGGAGGCTAAACTGCAACTGCTTATGGAAAAGGATTAGGGCCACCGAAAGAAAAAGAAGTCAGAATTGTTTGTATAATCCTCTTCCATAACTGCTTCTTCCAGTTGTTCAGGTTTTTATTTTAATATTGCAACGTGGGATCCATGGTTTGTGTCTCCAAGGCAACAGAGCTTAAAGTTCATTTCTATAAACACTTTATTTGTAGTTTTCCAATTAAAGTTCATTTCTTATTTAAAATCACTATTTCCAGTACTGGTTTTGTTCACATGAATATAATAAATTAATCATCGGTAGTTACTTAAATTCAGTGGTCTCTGCTAGCATTGACATTTTGTATAAAATACTGACAAAATGATTGAAATGACATTAAGTATGTTTTCCATCTGAAAAAAATCTCCATCACAATGAAAACCCCACTGACATTTGACATCTGAAAAACCTGAGTAGCAGCTAAAGTGATGGTGGGTGACTGATTTGCACCCCAAAGTTCTGGATAAAGTCTGTTCTGTTTTATTCAAATATATTTTAGATTGGTCTGTTTGGCCAGTCTTAAGATAATTTCATTAAAGTTAGATAGATAGTTAGATTTCACACAGTAAAAAGAGCAATCCAATCCAAACAACAACAACAGCAAAAAGGCCACCCTCTTAATCCTGATGCTAAACTAAGAACATTGCTTTCATGATAAACACAACCATGAAAATATTAAAAATAACAGCAACAAAAGCACTGTGTATAACACTGTGATTAGCAAACACTGCTGTGGAGTGAATAATGAGAAGGGGGAAATGCTGCAAAGAGAGAGAAGGTAATCTGGACATCTACAAGTATGTGGGTGACCCACAGGCCATGGCAACCCAGATGAAGATCCAAGAAAGTCTCCCACAGGCCAATATGTCCAAAAGGTGAGACCTGTGCTAATAAGCCACACCATTGGTAGGAATGCCATCCAGAGTTATTATATAATGTATTCTGTGTATAGTAAATGTACCAGAGAAATGTGTCTAAGTACATGGAAAAAACTTTATTGTGTCATCTGAAAAACAGCACTTAACATAAAATAGAAGTTGGAACATGAGCTTATATCTCAACTTAAACTGGATCAAACTGTGGATTTGTAAAATAAACTTACTGCAAAATGTAGCTTTTAAAGCAGAAACTTTAAACCCAGACACATGCCCAAACACCAGTTTGTTTGTTTACAGTGTAGCTGCGTCACTCATGGTGACAGGCCTGATGAATAGGCTGAGCTCCACAGGTACAGGAGGAGCCACGTATCTCTCCTCCCTCAGCAGTCGCAGTAACAGATCCTCAGTGTCCTGCGGCCAGCGGTACACGCGAGTATTCTGGAGCCAGCTCGGGACATGTTTCTGTCAAGAGTTTCCACAGATTTTTTTTTTAAATATATAATAAAGATAAGTTTAATACAAAGGGATAAATATGGGAAATGTTTTCTGACCTGGGATGCACAAAGGAAGAGAACCGGGATGAATCTAAAATTCAAGCTCCCCTGCTGGATGAACTCATTCTGCATCTAGCAAAATTAAATATACAATAAAATACTGTCAGCATTATTGCATATTATTTATGCAAAGAAAGATGAGATCATTTTTTGTGTTCATAAACATTAATAAACAATAAAGGAATGAAGAACTTAATCATGAAACTTACTGTTAAGAAAAAAAACCTAAATGTTTTTTTACATACTGAACACTTATAAATAACAACATTGTGGAAAAAGTCTGGAGTCAGCTCCATTTATTTATATTTTACTAGGATGACTGGAAATTGCTGCAGCAATTCATTGAAACATCGAATCCTGGAGTAAGAGTAAATACTGCTCATCTGCTATAGATCTGTTTTTTAAGCCTAGTCCTTATGATTTGACATAGTGCTTGTAACAAAGTGTCTAAAGATACAATTTAAAATAGTTTCTTTGCTAAGCTCTCTGTCGTGTGTAGACATAACACTGGTTAATCCTTTAAGTTAAATGCATTTTTATGCTTGAATGTCCAAAGAAAAAAGCCATTCAGAAAGCCTGGAGAATTATTGCTCAAGACCGTCTAAAGAAATTAAATGAAATAATTTAAGGGTGGCTCAAGACTTTTGCACAGTATCACAACTGTAACATTTTAACTGCATTTTCTAATTCAGTGTGGTATTAACTCCTCTGCTAAAGTACAGTATTTGAGTATTTCCTCCATTCCTGATTCTCACCATTGAGTGGATATATTTGGTGTGTAGACCATGGCTGTCCACTGCAGGTCCTTCAATATCCTCCTTGTACTTTGGACTGATGGCGATAATAATCAGGGTTAACGGCTGTTTAAAAAAAACAGACAGAAATTTCAGACACTGAATAAAAAGACAGTGTTCATACAAAAGTAACTTGAAATAAACACAGATACAGGGAAAACATATTCTTTTATCTATTAGTGGGTAAATTTACACTCTTGCTGATCTGGATGATGGGTACTTTATTAATCCCAGGGGAAATCTGAGATTCTCCGGAGCTCATAACCACATAACTACATAAACACTAACAGAAAGCAGACTGGCTACATCAAGCTAGAATCATAGTTTAAAAATAAGATATAAAAACATATGTTACAAGACCTGTGCAAATAATAGCGTAGCCTAGTAAGGAGTATAAAAAAAGGTAGACTTGTAGAAGATTTTGTCTTCTCTTACAGATACTTGCAGCAATTTATGGTAACAATATAACTTCGCACACAGTTCTCATAATTACTTACATCTTTAAGGAAACTGTCTGTCCACTTGTTGACATCCATACATCTAATGGAGCTGTCATATAAGTCAATCTGTGAAATTTAGGTTAGGGCTGTGAGCAAAGTGTTTAATGATATTGGAGAAATGATTGTGTACACAGGGTGGAAGCTTACAGCAGGTCGAAAGCCTTGCTGTGTGAGGAAATCCACAAAGGGCACCATCTCTGAGGACACGTCCGAAGAGTAAGTGATGAAAACGTTTCCTGAGAAGAGGCAAGATAATAAAACTCAAACAATCAAAATCTTAAAGCTTTATGTTAAGTGTCAGCTTAATATAAGCGTACTTATACTGTTACATACTGGTTTGGCTGTTGTTGCTTCATTTAGTGCAAGTGTTCAAAGCCAAACTGTGACTTAAAAAGTTTCAAAAAAGAAGAAACAGCAGCAAATAAAAATGATCACATAGGTGAAATACCTTCATCCTGACTGCCTTTGGTATCAAATTACATTTTGAGAAAATAAGCTACCACTGGGTTTGGGTCACTGATTTCTAAAAATAAAGGGAAAAAAATGTTTATACAATTAAATATTACTTCTTCTTTACCTGCTAAGTAGCTCGTTTCTGCGCTAGCATGAACTGTTTTGGTGACGAAATGTCTCTAAGATACTAATTAATCTGTTCCGTTAACACTTAAATGTGCATTCCTTGTTACAGAGACCGTGCCAAAAAAAAGTGACTCACGGCACTCATCAGGCAAACGGATGCTCTTCCTTTTCCCGTGTGGATGCGAAGCGGACTCCTCTGCTCCTGCTGAGCGCAGATTCAGCATGCTGACCCGTGAAACATCCTCCACAGTGGGAAGTGAGAACTGAGGGACGTTAACTGAGACACTTCCCACGATGTTATTCATAAAGTGGTCATGAAACTGGAGCCTGAAGCAGCAAGAAAGAAAAATATACAAAGACCAACATTTTTCACATAATCTTGCCAATCTTGTGCAATGGCTACTGCCAAGGAGTAGCCATTGCACCTTTATCAGTATACCATACATGTTAAAAAAAAAAAAAAAAAAAAAATGTTGTTTTCTGAATATATCGTCAGCTGCGTTCACCCATTTTGGGGTTGATTCCGAGGTGTCCAGTGCTGGAAAGGAGCAGAGAGGTGACGTGACTGAGGATGGTATCTGTTGAGTGGGTTGAGATTACACAGCCATTCTCCTGCAGAGTATTAAGTTCACAATATGACGAAGGTCCTTGTGTACAGTTTAAACATTTCTATGGGAGTGTCTGTTGAAAGTGTTTCAGTAAAAGCAGTTTTTCTAAAATCAAGAGTAAATCAGCACCATTTTTTCTTCTTTTTCACCTCAAACACAGCAAAAACTAATTATTATGCCGGCCCCTAAATTCACAACAGGTTTAAAAACACAAAATACACAACGTTTGATAAACTCTCATAGTGAATGTTGAAATACTGGACTGCAAAATGTTTAAATGTCATCGTAATATTTAAAACTTCTTTTACATTTTTCTGTTTTTTCTATTTTTCAATTGCTTTAGTTTACCTGCATTGTACTTAAAATTACTTACTGCACAAAGTTTGACACCTTTCCTGTAAAGTACTCAGAAGTTAGGCAAGGTTAAGTCACTCCATAATACGGCCACATGCCCCAAAGTACAGCATACTTGTTAGCCCCTTTTTCTAGTGTACTTACCTTCAAGTACATGTAGGTAATTTCAAATTAAATACGTTAAAATTCCATTTAATTACAGGGGAACAGTGCTCTTATTCGCAGGACACATCATGAAGTGTTACCCTACAGGTGTGTCATAGGTATATGTATTACAAACATACAGAGTATTCACAGCCTCTTTCATCTAATTACACAAATAAAAGAATCACAACAGATCACAGAACTGCTTTCCATACCGCAGCTATGCATGTCGTGGTGGGGAAGTAAAAAGGGAGTACAGTGTTGCCACTCGTTGTCATCTTTCAGCGGCAAAGGAGCCTCGAGTTCCTCTTCTAAATCACTCTCCGGTTGAGCGTTGCATTCATCCTCCCCTCTGAAAATGAATGCTTTAATTAATCAAATGTGTGCTAGTTTTTCACTCCCTAAATGTGTAACATGGTTACCCCGCTGTGGTTCCATTTGGAGGCTCAGTTGTTCCACAACGCTTTGCTCCATATTCCCAGCAGCCGCACTCTCTTTTTGCGCCATTCGGCATCACTCCTTGAGAAAAGCTGTCATCAGAAGTCTGATGATGTAGATTCATCCCGGAAGATGTTTCTCTTCCATCTTCTGGTTCTCTGGGTTGGATCAGCTCCAAATGCTGCAGAAAATGAAGTTCCTGCCCGCAAAACTCTTGATTCATTTCTCTGCATCTGTTTGGGCTTCGGTAGAAATAATCTGCATTCATGCAGCACCTCGGTCGATCTATTTCCTTTGCTCTTACTGCAGTGTTCATAAGTTGAAAGCTGTTTTCTAGCTTTGGTTCTTTTCCAGATTTCTCGATTTTATCTCAGCTTGAGGCACATCCTGTTCCACATGAAATTAGATGTATAAAGCAAACATTTCCGTGTTAAAATTAATAGATGGAGCTTAATTTACTTGGAGGTATTTAAAAAACCACATGAAAGTTCATGCTCATAAACATGTCTATGGTAAAGCACTAGAAAGAGGCATCACCTACCTGTTAAAAGTCTGGTTTCAGGACTCCTGTGGATGCACAGACTTGTACTGGAACCTACTATATGCAAATATCTCACGCCTTTGCGTGTCCAATCAGAGCCAAGAATGCAGTTTGTATGCCTGCGCCAGATTGGACAGGAAAACCTGCATGAGTAAGGCATAATGTTGTTTTTAAACTGTTTGTTTAATCGTTAAATTGTTTTTATAAGCAGTCCACATTACAACTTTAAAAAAAAAGAAGCGTGGGATAAAACAGGCTTAGGTTATGCAGCTGATTGCTGTCTGGCTGCAGGGCATACATGTCTCAGATGATTTGCATATTCAGCCTTGTCATCTGCCTGAAATTCACCCTGAGGAAAAAAAACAGGCTCATTTATTCTCTGTCATTTTCAATATTGATACATGTCTGCTTATTCACCATGCCTGTCGCTGAGAACCTGAAATTGCTTGAGAATGGGTGCAGTCAGAGGAGCTACACAAACAGTGTTAAATGTGGCGTCATAATGGCAGGATTCTTTATTTCAAAAACAGCTGTGCACGCAGAACAGACAGAGACAATAAATAGAGACCAAAAGTTTTGAATACCTACTAAACTCAGGGCAAACGGAGTGATACAAAAGTTTCTGCTGACTTTTCCACCCGTGGAGAGCAACATAAATACACATAAATGGCACATTGTCATGTGATTACACACTAAGAGTGAGAGGAGATTGATAGTAAAGGAAGATGAAATGCTATCCAAAGCCGAATGCCTGGAAATACTTATTCGCTTCTCTTAACAACTGGCTGAAATGTTCTTAAAATGAAATTAAAAGGTATTTGGTCTCACAAACAACATGTTATATTCAAATACACATTATGGAGGGACAAACACAGGTACAGATCCTTCATTCATATCAAGTGGCAGTTTGTTTGGCTGTTGAAGCATAAAGACAGTGTGGAAGTCTTACACAGCCTGCTGCCATCTGCAACATACATTTAAAAATACTGTCAGTATACTAAGCAGTCAGCTGAACGAAGATTGCAGTTAGAGAGGAGGTCAGTCCTCATTTGAACTACGTAAAGCTCAACTTAAAAGTCACTTTAAGCCAGTCCTAAAAAAAAAAAAAGATCACTGGCAGAAGCTGAAATGCAATGAATGCACAATATTAGTGCAGATGGCATACAGTTTTGGGAGGAAGAGTCCATGATGCACTGAGTTAGTGTGTGTAAAGCATGAAGGCATTCCCTTACATTATAAGAATATTACTAAACAAGAAAAGGCAAGAACAGGTGTTATAGTACATCTAAAGTCCTTGAGAAGAGGAGAAAAGTATTGTTACATTAACCTTATAAAAAAAGGAAAAGAAAAAGAAAAAAGTCAGTGGACTCCCAGAAAAAAGAAAAAACTAATTTTCAGATACACTTTGGTCCACAGTGTCTAACTATTCCCAACAATTATTATTCCTACATCTGTAACCAGCTTGTGAGCCTCACATACTTCTCACATACCTTGCATTTAAAAATGGGGAAAAAAAGAAGAAAAAAAAAAATCACACATTTCCAAATTATCAAAAGGAATACAAAACAGAAAAAAGATAATAAGTAAACAAGCAATTTGTATTTACATTACATACATGTTACACAACAGAACTCATGTCGTTCATCCATGACAGTCACTTCTAATTCTGATAGTCACTTTGCTGTGTTTGCACCCCTCTGTCCTGTTTCTATGACGTCTGAAGGTTGGAAAGCGAGTCTGCCAGCTTTTAAAACCATTAGAGCCGCAGAATGGGAAAGAACGCGTGGTGTCTGGCTCCCTCTGGTGGAATTTCGGTGAAACGACATGAGACGAGGGCCGCGGCGCTCAGAGGTTATCCCCTGGCTGATACTGAGGCTCAGTGGCAGTGAAGTAGTCCTCCAAAAAGGCTTGCAAGTACTCAAAGGTGGGCCTCTCCTCTGGGTCTTTCTTCCAGCACTGTAGCATTAGCTCATGCAGGGACGAGGGGCAGTCCTGGGGGCACGGCATCCGGTAGCCTCGCTCTACTTGCTCCAGCACCTCACGGTTGTTCATACCTGAACAAAGGAGCACAGAGAGTGAGAGTTTAGGGCTGTGCTGCCATCAAATCACCAAGTTTGTAAGCAATCTTTCTGTACAGCTTTCATAAGTTGCATTTCTCTAGACTTTGCTTAAATGGTAAGCAAACAACCAGGCTGTTATATTAGTCAAGCGAAATTAAGCACCCTTTCTATACTTTATACAGCGCATTCATACGAAGATTAATAGAAGCACTGCTTTCTCCACCCAGGTGTTTTCGATCCAACTTTCCCACTCCAATATCTGCATCAGGAGCTTTAGTATCTTGGAACAGACTAGTAGATGACTTGCTGCATCTACTATTGGCTGCAATGTGACATTAAGATGGGGTAATAGTCGATTAACATAAAAATGTGAACAGTCAAGACAGAAAAGAGCCTTCCGTTTTGATCTGAACTGAAGAAATAGTGCTTCGCACAGAAGTGATGTCGCCTTAAGCCTTACACTGGAAACTGAAAACATTGCAGCAATCATAACATAGACACTAAACAGCTCATATAAAGCTTAAAATGGAATTATAATGTCAGGGAAACTGGAACAATTCACATTCATTAGCTTGGAACATTTCTATGTATAATGCAAAATGCAAAATGTTTTTTTTTGCCCCTTTTAAATCTTGCAAAGTCTCGTGTCACAGCCTGCATTAACTGAATGCAGCCATCTGATTGGTTTTGAGAGGTGATTACATAACCCACAAAGCTCAGCACTCTCACCTGGATAGGGCACTCTGCCCTTGGTCACCAGCTCTGTCAGCAGGATACCAAATGACCACACGTCTGACTTGATGGTGAATTTCCCGTAGAGGGCAGCCTCAGGAGCGGTCCACTTTATGGGAAACTTCGCACCTAAAATAAATTCAGGTGATATTAATTTTGCAAACATTCTCAAACAGCTGTAACGTTTATTATTTTGCTTCTGCATCCCTCCAGATATTCACAAAGAAACACAGCAGCGGCTTCCACCAAAACCTAAAGACTAAAGTAGGTCAGTCTTCACTGTTCTGATTTTTTTCCCTTCACTGATTTGATTAGTGCAGGCACATAAGGACATCATTACATCCCACCAGGGAAATAACGGAACCATTCCATTATCCATCTCCGTGTCAGTTTGCACTTGGCCCGAGTCGAGCAAGTAAACATTTCAATTTCTACCAAATGAGTGACTGAACATGTTGACAGAGTGACTAACAGAGCCTGAAGTCCTCCTGGTGTGGTTCACATCTGACTCAGGGGGGAAACAACACTGGAGTGAATCAGGTTTTGGCTGCTTCCTCGTCATCCCTCAAACAATAATCGCAGTGGCATATTTTCGTGTAAAACAAGTGCCCTTTCAGGAGGTCTGAAGTCCGGCACCGTACCCCTGTATAAACACATCTTTGGTTGTCTTTGCGCAAACCACACGTGCATCCGCTTTCCAGTGGTTCCATCAAGACAAATTCTTGCTCAAAAAGAAAAGCAGCATGCTCCAAGTGCTGCTCGTGTTGTGACATAAGTCTGTCAGTAACAGCATAAAAACATTTTAAGGTGAAGAGGTCAGGGGTCAACATCAGGAAAGTTTAGGTTTTGGTTAAAGCAATGTCCTCTGAAGTTACAGAAACACAAATGTGTGTGTGCGTTTGTGTGTGAAACTGGATGGAATAAGCCCTTTTGCCAAGCCACCAACATTTTTCCTCTGATGGCAGTTTACAGGGAACTTAATGAATCCTACAGGGTTAGACAAAACATGTGCAAGCTTCTAATCTTTATCCCAGTAGTAGTCAATATCTGACCTGACTCACTGAAACATAAGAAATCTAGTATACAACCACCACTGGACTACTTTGCTACTGAACAGACATTTCTCAAGCACGGTCTGTAGTCATATATCGTCTTTATTACAATGTCTAAGCAGCATAAACGCAAAGAAAGTTGAAGCATGTACTCACACCAGGCGATCCATAGATCTTATCTTAGTTAATCAGCACATACGTTTGAAAACCGTTTGGCACGAAATGCATTAAAATCCAGTACACTGTGTATTGTGAATACACCCTAAATCACAGGTGTGTGTTCTATGTCAGCGTTTTTAAATGTGACTGAATTATTACTCAATTCTGACACAAAATCTGCTGCTCAGATTTGAAAGAATGCACAAATACAATAAAGTCTGGAAGTTTTTTCACTTTTGAAGTTTGTAACCTACGTTGCAGTTTATGTACTGTGTGTTCTTGCAACGTCATTTTAATTCATTTGTGGTTTAAACAAGCAGGAAGGCATTAGCGATGGATTTATGAAAATGTGTTGGAGTGAAGCCTACCTTGTCTTGCTGTGTATTCGTTGTCCTCGATGAGTCTAGCCAGACCAAAGTCAGCAATCTTGCACACCAGGCTGTCTCCGACTAGGATGTTGGCAGATCTCAGGTCTCTGTGGATGTAGTTCATCCTCTCGATATAAGCCATGCCTGCTGCCACCTGGGAAATTGAGGGTTTTTTTCCTATTGAACATCATCTCAATGTATAGCTTCAAGGTCATTAAATCTGTGCTAAAGAAGATTTACACAAATGTTATCACCCTAAAAAAGTGGGACAGCAAAAGTGAAGCATCTCTCTAAACTGAAAACCTACAGATTTGCTTTATATATATTTACTTTCTCAGTAAACAACATGAATCACGTGGGAATTTGTGCAAGGTCTGTGAAAAATTGGGAAATCACCAAAACAAAAGACTTTAAATGAGCAGTGCTGAGATTAAATGACTAAACTGGTAACAGTTGGAGATGATTAAAGTCAATTAAGCTCTTAAAGGAAACATCTTTCCCTGGGAACATGTTTTCTTAGCATCAAGATTTTCAGCACCTGAGCTGCCATGTCCACTAGATTTGGCAGTTTGAGGCCTCGACCTTCGCCGTCCTTCAGGAAATCAAGCAAACTCCCTGAAAAGATAAGAAAATAAATTTAAAAAATACAATCAGGATATCAGGCTATTGTTTTCTTGGGCTGCCACATCATTACAAGCATCACGTTGTGCTAATGTTGCATCAGTTCTGGGATTTCTGCCTAGAATGTTACATCTTAGTGAGATGTTTGTTAGGTATTGCTGTGGTAACTGAAAATCTGTTTTTCCATCGCAAATTCATCCTGCCCAACACTCACAATGTGAAATAAACTTCATTTGCTATACAGCAAACTGCGACACATACTCTACTATGCAGATATAAAAATTATGCAACATTATTTAGGGGCATGCATGAATGCATGTGTGCAATGATGATGTTAAAGCAGCCTCTACCTTTGCTCATGTACTCTGTGACTATATAGATGGGTTCCTCGGACACCACAGCATAGAGCTGCACCAGCTTATCGTGTCGGAGCTTCTTCATTATCTGAGCTTCCTCCAGGAAGGACTCAGGTGACATAGTGCCGGGCTTAAGAGTCTTCACTGCCACCTTGGTGGTGCCGTTCCACGTACCTGAGAAGAAAAAACCCAAAATTCAGTCAAATTCAGTCAAATTAAAAGAAAAAACGAACAGGCCATGCTTCTTTTAACTTAATCTGTAGAACACATAACTAGAAACAAATACTCCCTGAAATTTGCATTAAGTCAGAGTATGACATAACAGATTGTAATTAAAACTGTGGTTTGCA
Source organism: Oreochromis aureus (assembly GCF_013358895.1). Taxonomy (NCBI): domain Eukaryota; kingdom Metazoa; phylum Chordata; class Actinopteri; order Cichliformes; family Cichlidae; genus Oreochromis; species Oreochromis aureus. The sequence goes on from NC_052960.1 coordinate 14,104,366, forward strand.
TGTATTCTCTGGGTTCGCTCCAACAGGCCAAATACATGCATTGGCTGTCTCTCTCTGTACCAAGAGTGCACACCGCCTATCAGCCAGTCACAGCTGGGACAGACTGTTAACCTGAGCGTGCACAGATGGATGCATTTTTCTTTAAATGGGAGAAATGAATCAAAATGTTATTTTAATGCTGATGAATTAGATAAAGCTAGAAATATTCTAATAACTTTTTGTTTTCTTACCTTTGACTTCAAAGTTGTAGAATATTAAATAATTTATCTCAGGGTTTAACTTAATCCAAGCCCTCCCCAAAATCTTATATCCACTCAGAAATCCCAACAAGCTCAAAAATGGCGTTCTAGTCAAAATGGAATTTTTGGAATTTGAGGAAAAAGCTACACACCCATCCAGACTTCTCCGAACTGGCCATTGCCGAGGCGTTTAATAAGCTGCAGCGACTCCCGCGGGATCTCCCACACGTCTTTGGTTTTGACAGACAGGTCGGTCAGACGAGGCATGCCTTTGTGGCACGGCACGATCAGTCTGCAGCACAGGCCTGCAGCCCTGGCTGAAATGACCGTGCAATTTGGGGTCACATGAGAAATGTGGAAGTGTAAAAGAAGAAGAAAAAAAAAAACCCACACACAATATACCATTAAGATGTTTTTGTACACACTGAGCAGCAGAGTCTCACCCGAGTAGTGCTGCACTAGCTGCTGGAGTGTCTCAAACTGGGCTCTAGTGGTGATGTAGTAGCCTCCATTATCCAGTTTGCGGATTTTATAGTGTTTAACGTGATCTCCCTTCACGTCATCCCAGTCCTGGATGGAGAGAGAGTAGGCTCCTAGAACAGATTGGTTGTGATGTTATTTTAAGTTATTCAATCTTTAGTCTGACGGCTTATTCTAGGTTTATCCATAAATAATTTGCTTCTACTTACTTTCACTTTAATGTGCTCCTAATTATTTACTTATGTACAAACACCTGTCAGTTTTCCTAAAGTTTAAAAGCGTTCAAACAGTCACCATCTTAGCTGCTGCTCGTTTTGAGTACCTTTAGTTGTTTCGCTCTCACGGATCAGGAAAGTGCCTCTGGCGTTGCCGTTGGAGAGCAATTGCCTCTCTGCGTCCTTTCGACCCAATTTACCAAAATACCAGCTGAAGGGAGGAGGAGCAATGGAAAAAAAGAAGTGGGAAATTTGTTTTCAGTGCTTTCCTAAATATTCCATTTGTACTGTGCGTGCAACCATGTCACATCTAACAAAGGCAATGAGCTGACTTCTGAAATATTTATGGTCTCCGGTGATGAAGCTGCCGTGCCTCGGAGACCCATGGAGGCTGCGTGTGAGAGTGTGTGCTCAAATGAAAAAGTTTCACTCACTCCTCGGCTTGGATGGAGTCCACGGGAGCTACGTAATTGCTGGGAATGTATCCAGTTCCACCTGTAGTGAGAGAACGAGCCTCCCACCAGTCTCCCTCGCTGAAAAATGAGAGGGTGGATTTAACAGAGAGCTAGATCACCATTTACTCATCGTGTAAACAAACAGAGTGGATGCACTACATTTAAAGAAATAAACACACTGTTCTTAATACTTTGTCTTAGATTTGCACTAAAACAACAGCATTCAAAGCAGTTGTTTGGTAATGTAGACACCCCCGTGTATGACCACCCTTGTGTGATTCAACCATTCTGAAATTGAAATTATAAACTCAATTTTTGAATTCATAAATTTGACTACAGCTGAAGTTCTTCATTCGCAACTATGATTTGAGTGCTTTATAATTTTCAGGACAACGTTTGGACCGTCTGCTCATTTGTCGCCACAAATGCGCTTCTTATATCCCAAATAATATCCGGTGGGAATCACCTCCAACCCTGTGCAAATATATATTATTAATATTTATAAATAAATATATAAATGTTCTAGCAATAGCTTTTTGGTTCCCCTTTGTTATAGACTGTTTCCTGGTTAAAAAAAGAATTACACTCATTGCCACTTTATTAGATACACCTTTCAACTGCTTTCTATCTCATATCACGTTGCAGCAACTCAGTGCATTTAGGCATGTAGATGTGGTCAAGACGACCTGCTGAAGCTCAAACTGAGCATCAGAACGGGGAGGAAAGGGGATTTAAGTGGCGCTGAACGAGGCATGGTTGCTGGTGTCAGTTTCCCGCACAACCAGGATTTACAGAGAATGGTTTGAACAGGAAAATGCCTTGTTGATGCCAGAGGTCAGAAGAGAAGGGACAGACATCTGGTGTAAACAACGTGGATGTACTTTAGGTTAGTAGTGGGCTAGTGTTTAGTGTCATGCTGTCATGTCAATATGGACCAAAGTCTCTGCAGCACTTTGATGAATCTATGTCACAATGAATTAAGGCTGAGTTCTGAAGGTGTACCTAATGAAGTGGCTGGTGAGTGTATGTTTCCAGCAGGACCTCCCACTCCGTTTGGAGTTAGGGACTGAAGTTTGACTGTTATGAGTAGCTGAGATAACTGGTTGGATTTAGGGGAAATGCTTGGTTTGGATTCAGCGAAAGAGAAAACACAAAATGACAGGGAGACAGAACAGAGGCTCTCAGATGTCAGTCAGCATTTACCATGGGAAACGCCCACTCACAGCCAGCAAGTATGTCTGACTGTTTAATTCTCCTTTAAAGATGCGATAAAGCAACAAAAATCACTGTAGTTACACAAAAAGTGAGGAGAATTCAAGAACCTCACAGACCCGGTTAAGTCTGTCAGATTGGTGCCGGTGTAACATTTGTTACAGACGGACCAGAGAAGGAAAAAACAACCACCACCCTTTCGGTGCTGTCATGCAGATGTTTTCACACTTACGTGCTGTTGAGGATCTGGAACCTCTCCCCTTTTCTGAAGCTGAGGTCATCCTCGGTCCTGGCTTCATAATCATAAAGGGCCACAAAGAGAGTCACCCCTGCCGGAAAACAAAAATGTTGCGTGTGGCGATTATGTGGCTGAAATATTATGGTGGTGGGTTTTTCATTCCATTTTTACTGTAGGGTTCATTCATCTGTCTAACACATGGAGCTGCCACTTATGTAACGGTAATAAATATTACTGCCTTCTTTGTTTATTCTTTACACCCCATCTGCTGCATTGTTTTCACCTTAGAAACAAAACAAATTAAAAAAAAAATATATTCCAGCTCATTTCATGTCCAAATACACACAATCTACTCTTTTATCTTTCCAAACATCTCACTGGAAGCGCTAACTTAAAAAGAATTATGGGAGTTTTTCGCTCATAGAAATTTTAAATAAAAGCAACAATTTGGAGACTCTTGAGATGTTTTCGCACCGTTTGTGATTTATGGTGAAGTTTTACTTTTAAGGACTTGTGTGGGACATTTTATTTTTTCAAAAAAAGTAAAACATTCATATTAAGCCAATCACAAATCTGCCTGTATCTGTTAATAAGCCTAAAACTGTAAATGTTCATTTTCTGATTTGATCTAAATCCTCCAAGCTGGAATCCTAATGTCGACCAAATCTGCACACTGTCCGAAATGTTGAGGTCATTGCAGATCAGATCAAGTTTCTGCTCTACATCTGTTATAGTTTCAGTTTCTTGCCCCTCAAGTCTTCACTGTACAAATTAGACATGCATTTTATTTCACATTCCCCCTCTTAGAGTAGTTTCTTGTTCATGCGAGCTGGTGATGGCAATTTCAAAGATGTTGTTTTTATTCAACCACAAAAAGGGTTCAAAGTACGTCACAGACATCAAAGCAAGAATGGTGGCGATTTATACATCGGATGATACGAAGCTTTCAAATTTCGAGCAAAGGAGTGTAAAGCTCATTTCTCCCCATTTGAAGCACTCTTCAGAGTCTGCTCTCTGTCATTGTTCTTCACAGAGAACTGGTCATAATTTAGGGCATTTCCATTCATTTTGAGGCTCTATTACACACAAGAGAAGGCTCACTTATTCATTTAGTAAACGCCACACAAGCCACGAACTTCAGCCGTTATTTAAGTTGAGCCTGTAATTCTGAGAACAGAAAGCTGACAAGCCAACATAAGCTGTTTTTCTTAAACATCTATACTCACAGGCCATACACTTATTAATGCAAATCTCTAATCAGCCAATCATATGGCAGTAACTCTGTGCATTTAGGCATGTATGCATGGTCAAGATGACCTGCTGAAGTTCAAACTGAAGGGTCATTTAAGTGACTTTGACTTTAAGTGACTTTGAATACGACACGGTTGTTGGTGCCAGATGGGCTGGTCACAGGGTTTCAGAAACAGCTGACCTGATGGGATTTTCCCCACACAACCATCTCTAGGGTTTGCAGAGAGCGGCCGGAAAAGAGAAAATATACAGTGAGTGTCAGTTCTCGGGGTGAAAATGCCTTGTTGATGCCAGAGGTCAGAGGAGAACAGCCGGACTGCTTTGAGCTGACGAGAAGACAACAGCAACTCATAAAACCACCTGGCTCTGAACATGAAAGAGTTACTACCAGGTAGCTAGCAGCCTTCAGAGACATTTTTAGACATTAAATTTTAGACATTTTATTTCTCCTTTAATTGCTCTATTTATAATTTGACCCATTACTTAACAGCATGTAAGTTTATCTTCCAACAGGGTACTCAGTGAATTTATTCCGGGCAACCAAATTCAAATTAATATATTTTTTAAATTATCAGTTTTAAAAGGTGATATTTTCTATTCTTTTTCAGAAGTGACAAATATCTTTAAAACTAAGAGTCTAAGACATGTAAAGTAGCTCACATGCATTCACAGTCTAATCTCCGTTTAATATTACCTGTGCCTCCCCGAGACCGGAGGGTCCCAGACTGCGAGGACGTGTGGACTCCTCCGAACACAGTCACTCCCTGCGAGGCTGCGCTGTGGAAGTTGTTGTAGTTGGGAATGGTGGTGACACCAAAGCTGGGGTAGTGCTGCGGAGTGGGGTCGGACCCATAGCGGTAGCCCGAGTTGTGCGAAAGGCTGGTCTCCCGGTCATCAGTGAGTTTTGCTGCTTCTTTATCCTTACATTGGACACAGCCCATTCTCTACTGTCTGTGGGTGGAGAGAGAAAGAGAGCGAGATGGAATTAGCACTTAGGTAAAATAATAGCTCAAAAGCCGTCTCCACTGGGGAAATTATGATTCAATATTCCCATTATTTCAGAGCTTCCTTTGAGAGCTCCACAGAGTCTTCTGAAAAATCTTTCAATTAGGCTGAAATTAAACACGACGCTTTAAAAGATGCATTACTAATTAAATGGAGGAACACAATGCACCACAGCTGTATGTGCTCGGCAAATATGACCGCTGCATATGTACGCTCGCATTAATGCTTTATGCTGAGAATATCCAGTTAAACTGGCCATAAAACAATTTAATGGCCCTACTTATCACGGTTTACTTTTCCATCTGATTACATGACCACACTGAGGAGGACAGTCTACACCGAGCCACTGACTTCACAAGTGAGCATTTACTTTATTTTTGTTTGCATTACAAGGAGCCACACACACACGCGCGCGCGCGGATGGAACATTTGTCCTCACTAAAGCAAAGATAAACCAGTTTTTGAAACGAGGGACACAGCCTGCTTTCTGCTTTGTCAATTAAAAAGAGCCTTACCGTCTTTGCAGACCCAGTTAAGTTAATGAACATTTCGGCTCACCGTGTCCCACTCCCCAACCCCCCCTTTAAGCCCTGGAAGCTCGCGAAACCGGTTCAGCATGTCTAAGAAGAGGGCCCCGGCAGCAGCGCCGTCTTTCAACGGCATAAGCAGGCAGTTGACTTCAGAGGCAGCTAATTGGAAACATACTTGTTTACAGTGTCGGTGAATGGAGGGAGGTGGTGTTCGGAGCAAAAGTCAACACCGCAACAGATCGAGGACAAGGGAAATCATCCCAGTGCTCTTTACCCCAGCTGTTTAACCTCCAAAAAGCGCAATCTGCCTTTAAACACAGGTTTTACTTCACTAGGTAATGCTGCTAATACTGGAAAATAAGCACGTCTTTCTAAGGAAACTATTTTCCAAGCAGAAAACAAGCAGGAACCACAGGCTTGTTTTTGAAGGACTGGTGCTTAATGCTTACAAGCAAAGCTACACAGTATAAGATCAAAGCCCTTTGGGCCTGTTTTACATTTACTAGCAAGAAACTTTAATGCCTGCACAGGCAAAAAGTGCAAACAGATGTGTCACTTGCTGCATGCTGGGAGAAAATGCTGCAGAATGTAACAAGTCAAGCACTATATGTAGATGAGGAGAAAATGCATGTATCAGATGAACGGGAAATAATGCCCTCTTTGAGAAGAGGTCACATGATGGTGCAGTGTCAAAATCTTGAAATGATTATTGTTGTTACAAAGTTGCAAAGATTATGGTAAAACACCAAAAGTGGTTTTTCAAGTGTAAGTTGCTGTAAAGCTGCTGTAAACCCATGAATGTTTATCTATTATACTTCAGAGAGAGCAGTTTGGTCCAGAAGGAGCTAAGCCTGAGGTCAGACTTCTCTGAAAGATCACATTACATCTGATGAATAACCAGCTAGAAAAACTAATTCTGCTGCATAAAATTGTATTCATTCATTCATTCGACAAGAAAAATCCTTGCTGTGTTGCCTGTACGGAAAAAGTACCAAGAGGGACTCTGACACCAAAAACTGAGTTTTCCTTCTGTATACAGGATTTCATTATTGCCACACTATACAGCTTAGCTCCAGTTTGCTTAAGTAACGAAAGGACGTAACTGCTGCAGAGAGACCGACATCACTGTGATTCATTACTGCCAATAAAACCCCATAAAATACGCAGAAGAAGAAACGAGCCCAGCGGCAGCATTACAGTATAAGCTCTGACCGAAGCAGAGACCGCAGACAGAAATACAAGAAGCACGGCTGCTGTTGCGTCTCCAATAATCCTTCAGATATAAAATAATCTGTTTTGACATCTATATTTATATCTCCAATCTTCTGGTATTTACAGCACGTTGCTCTAAAGCTGATATATTTAAATGTAAAAATCCTATATATAAATGGCTCGGTATTTCTAATAAGCAAATGCATAAGACAAAGAATAAAAAAAATAGATTAGTCAAAAGAGAACTTAACCAACCTTGAACAAATCAAAGCAATATTCAAAGCGAATATGTGGACTTTTCAGTGCTTCCACACTTGGTTTTGCTGTTCGTTTTATCTTTTTTTGCTGGACAAAGCAAGTAAATGAAGACGTCAGGATGTTGTGATGGGTATTTTCTGACTTTTTAATAGACATCTGAGAACTGATATAAAACAAAAAAGGGATTCTCTCTAACAATTCACTGAGGAAAAGAAGCTGGAGTACTACAAACACAGCAGAATGAATTGATTTTCCACAGTTGAGTTCAAAACGTGTCTTTTCAACATGTTGCAGTGATTTCATAAGTATCGGGACAGCTGACAGTAACCAAAGACGACCTCCAAACCAAGTTAACACTGGGTGGCGATGAGTGTGAATTCATCAGGGCTCAAAATTGTATGGAGAAAAAAAAAAAAAAGGAGGAGGACTGGGACACATTGTGATTTCAGTCCAATTCAAATAATTTAAAATAAAAATAACAAAACAAAGAAAACCACATATCCAGTACTGTCACTCGGCTTTTGATATTACAGTATTTATATGGCCAGGAAAGCTATGAATGTACAGTTATGTGAAAACTTTTTTGTCCATATAACTGAAGCATTCAGGTGTGTGGGTAATGCAATGCCACAGTGGACGTCCCAGTAAATTCAGTCCAAGGTCAGACCCTTCAATGGTTGGAGAAACTGCAAAAAAAAAAAAAAAAAAAAAAACAAAACCTGTAAAAGACTCTGCAGGCTTCAGTTAGCATGTTAAATATTAAAGTTCATGACTGTAAAGTTAGAAAAAGACTGAATGAGTATGGCTTGTTTGGAAGGGTTGCCAGGAAAAAGCCTCTTCTCTCTAAATAAGGACGTGACAGCACAGCTTACGTTTGCAAAGTTGAATCTGAACAAACTACAAAATGTCTAGAACAGAAGTGGCCTCATCAGTCCAATGGACAGTAGAGATGTTTGGCTATAACACACAGAGCCATGTTTGGAGATACAAGGCGTAGTAGCACAAACACCAACTGTCAAGCACGGTGGGGGAGGGGGGATGATTTGGGCTTGTTTTGCAGCCAGAGGACCTGGGCACCTTGCAGTCACCGACTCGACCATGAACTTCTCTGCATATCAAAGTATTCTAGAGTTAAACGCGAGGCCATCTGTCTGACAGCTAAAGCTTAGCCATTTGGGTCAAAGTGTTGTAACGGCCCGGTCTTCAACCTGACTGAAATGCCGTGGTGGGACCTTAAGGCAGCTGAGCATAAACAAATGCCTAAAAACCTCTATGAACTGAACCATCTTCGCAAAGAAAATTGGGTAAAAGTTCCATCACAATGATGTAAGAAAGTGAGTCATACAGAAAACAACTGCTTCAAGTTATAACTTCTAAAGGTAGTTCTACAAACTATTGAATCATGAGGGTGCTTAGTTTTAGAACTTGGAACTATCACATGACTGTATTTAGCAAGAACGTGCCTGAAGTCCACGCGTGTGAGGACTGGGATTGAGTTCTCAGCTGTGGGCTGACAATGCCCTCGAATGACAGAGGTGACCTGAGGCAGTCAGGCATTGAAAATAAAAATAAATTCTTGTGAATACACAACAGAGAGAAAAACAATATCAAGACAATCTTAACTTCCCATAGTTGCTGCATTTCTTTATGTTCCCGTCGATACCAAAACCTCTAAACGTGGGGTTAATAAGATGAACGTGTTTGACATCATTGGCGGAGAACTGCAGTAGCACCAGAATATATTAACTGAGCAGGTGAAGTCTGTTTTCTGGTGGATTTTCTCTTCAACTCAAGTGATTGAAATAGCACTGCCTCCACTCCTGCAGGGATCAGAGTAAATGAGGGGAAATCTCATGTCGTTGTGCTGCCTGTGGGGATTATGAAAATCTTGCTCTTCAAGTTAAAAAGGCCAGGGACTACTGTAGCTTTAGCATGCATTTACCATTCAGCTGAACAGAATCTATAACATTTTGCCTTAATATACTATTCATACATGTTCCCTGTGTGGCCTTTTTATAGCACAGTGTGTATTTGTAAACATTAAATCATGTGTTGCAATTCCAATCAATCATCTTTGATTTACAAGATAAAGAATCCTTTAGATGAGTCGGTGAATCAGCAGCTTTTCACATTTACAGGGTAATTTAATAAGAGTTCACGAGCGTTCGTCATAGATACATTTCTGCTCTCCGGTTACACACATGAGTCAACACTATGTATGAGATCACAACATAAGTTTTAGATTGGTGCTCTAGCTGCATTTCATCATGGTGGAGATGGACACAGACACACGCAAGTCTACTCGATGCCTGACCTGCAGCACAAACCCCCCACACACCAAACCAGCAGATGATGGCGTCAAAGCCTCGGGGCTTGTTCCCTTTCATGGCACAGCCTGGGTATTGCATGACCACCTCAGCCTCTGCAATAGCAATCATCACGCTATTTTCAGACCCAAATGAGCAGCTTGCTGTAGAGAGAGTGACAATGGCGTGATCAGGAAGGTCCTTCGGGGACAAGATTGCAATGTGCTGTAAGAGTTAATTCAAAAGCCAAAGAGAAAGAAAAGGTGAGAGGCCTCAAGTTTTTCACCAAAAACATGTTAAAACTCTGCGTTTCATTTGCTACATACCATTTACCATCAGTTGTAAACTGGACTGAAACCGACTCCTTTTAGAGCAAGCCTCAAGTGGACACTGTAAAAATTGCAGCTTTCTGCTGTTGGTGTTTTCGGTTTAAGTTTTTAATTTTGACAAAATCTGTGTTAAAAAGTTATGTTTTTTTAAAGAAACTGACCATAAATGAGGTGTTCATGGAACATATGTAAACTGAAACATCTAAAAATAGGTACATGTGAGGCATTTTAAGAATATCTATGAATATCGCTGCAGGACACCCTCTGCATCACGCCTACCACCACAGGTAAATCCACTGTTTTTGCTTACTAAACCTAAACTGCGGCCCATCTTTAATAACTATCGGCTTTCACACTATTTTATCAAATGCACCACTGAACAAGCAGTTTTTTTGAATGGGTACCGAACACACAGCAACGGGGTCCGCTTTACTTTATCTGTCACAACCGCTCGGCTCAACTGGAAATTAATTTACCCAAATGACAGCCTTTATTTTGATGCCGCACAGGCTCGAGTGTTAATCATCCATAACAACAGTCATAGCGCCGGAGGCCATAATGAGATAGTGGGTCATTTGGAGTAAAGCTGCAATCAATATACTACATTAAAAGGACAGACATGTCAGGGTCGCACAGTCCAACTGATGGATTTACCAGGAGAGACTCAGTCAGGCCTGAAAAACAAATATATCTGCAGTCTGATTTGTGTTACGGGCAAGAAAAAAAAAAGATAATTGGATGTGTAAGACTAAAAAAAAAAAGACTGAAATTCCCTAAACAGCGACAATTATTTCATTAAGAATTACGTAAGAAATGAGTGTAACATCTGCAGCTTCTAAAAAGGGAACATCTGACGATTTTCTAAGTGTTACAAGATTATGAAATATGTATCTATATGTGCATAACTGTGAGCTCAGGGAAAGTATGTAACATTACGTGCAACTGACTCTGACTCTAACAAGTCCTTCAATCATTTCATTATTTTAAGTAATTTTTGTGTTTTTACATTTTTCTTAAAATGCTGTAACCTTATTAATCTCTCTCTCTGGAGATCAATAAAGTCTTAATGTTACAATATAATATAATCATACAAGTCTGCAGAGTAATTTGCTACATTTGAACTTCATGGTAACAAGTTTACAAGATATTATTTCAGCTTAGAAAAACAAATTGAAATGTGGCTTTGACTAATAAACTGTGGAAATTATGGTCAATTGAGCATTACATCTGGCAATGTTGCGATACTTTAACCTCTATGGACTTACAAATCCCTCCTGAATACAGTCTTTCCTCAGTCTATTTTGCAATTCAACACATCTTCTTAAAAGGTATCCTGTTTAATTTGAAGTGTGGGGGTCCTTTTACACTCAGATCACTGACAAGGCACAAAACAAGGTCAAACTTCCCACATGCCTCCCACTGGCATCGCACTCAGTGTGACCTTATTCAACTCCATAATTCAACGTTCTGATCATGGAACAAAGACAAGACCAACGAACCAACAGAAGATCTTTTTTTTTCCTTTTTAAAAAAAGCTGTGTGACATTTGAATGCACGTGAAACCCACTGTTATGTTTGCTGGATTTGGTACAACGCTGACAATCTCCTCCTTATGGCTGCCATTCTCTGAATAGTTACAACATTTGCTTGTGTCAGACAACCGAGTTCATTCAGTGTATCAACAACGAGACAATGGCCACTTTTCACTCTGCTACAAGATTATGAGCACAATGAAACACTGTTAAAGCTTTCAAAGCATTCTTCGTGTGCTGAATGAACAGAGCTAGTTATAAAACACGCAGCTGAGATTCATACAGTATGTGCGTGTGGGTTTAGCTGTGTTTTAGTGTCACAGTGTCTATACTTGAGCTTCTTGAGTCATGTTGTTAAATCACCGACCCCATTGTATATGTCTATTCAGTCAGCGAGACCAGTGCAGACTAGGTGAACACTCTCCAAACAGGAAAAAAGTATTATCCAGATACCAGAGCAGATTCTTGCCGCTTCTGCCTGACAGTCTGAACTGAGGGTTTAAACGATTCTTTCCAAATCTTGTGCCAGTGGAGGGTAATGGTCGATGCAAGAATCCAGTGGAAATCATGATGAGGTGGGTTTACAGGAATGGAGGATGGAAGGTTTCTGGCAGAACTAAAAAACGCACTTGAGTTGATGGAAAGTGTAAAACACTGGCACGAGCCACACAGCGCACAAGGGCTGGACGCAGAGCTACAACGATAAGCCAATTAGCAGATGCAAAAAATAAATAACTTGCAACTTGTTTGATTTGCTTATATTATTAATACAAAAATGCTAAAAATGTGCGACTGTTTTACACTTTTCATTCATTTAGTGCCCAAAACATCAGAATACAATAAAATATACCCACTGCAATTTCCATCTATGAAACCTGATTTTTTTTCAGACCCCCAAACAACCAAGTCTTCCTAAATATTCAGAATAATGGAAAATGGTCACATTTTAGAAGCTAGAAAAACATCTTCAAATGTGGCTTAATGATGATTTTACAGTTAAGTGCTGCTTGACAGATTAATTTTACAATGATAGTCATCACAGTAGATGTCAAAACAAACCAACACCTACCAGCAAAATGGTCTTAAACTAAAGTTATCAACTGAGCCTTATTTTGAAAAGCATGTGCATTTCTTTATAACTTACTTCAGGTTTGGCAGCTTATGTGCCAGCAGGTTGAACTGTATAAGGGAGAGAGAGCCTGAAGGGGGAAAAGTGCACGGTCCATGAAGCACAACATGCAACTCCTTTCATTCAAATTTGATACATACCATGCACACCAATTGTGCAGTCATTCATAGGCAGGCTGAACTCAGGCCTTCAGGGAGCTGACTGAACAATTTAACAACCAAAACAATAACTGCTGCCTAACTTATTGCACATGGGTAACAGTGGGGTTGGCTCACACATATCATCCCCAGTGTTTGCTCACAAGATGGATGGCTGCACCTCCAGACACATGAGATAACCCGACTGGAACAGCTTTAATTGGATGTTTAGCAGCGTGGCAATGCAATTAACTCAAAGCATATGATAATTCCTGTGGAGGTAAACAATTAAGAGGCTGTCCGAAGGCCAGCCTGGCGTTTATTAGGTCTGTGTGTGTGTGTGTGTGAGAGAGTGAGTGTGTGTGTATATGTGTATGTGTGTATGTGTGTGTGTGTGTGTGTGTGCATGGCCTCAGTGGTCAGCTCTGTTCTGCAGCGCATCCATCCCTGCTGCAACACAAGAGCCCCCTCTCCAGAATCACTGCAAAACATCATCCACAGTCACCATCACCGCTCTCCCAGTCTTTTCCTCAGCGAGGGCAATGTTTACGCAAATCAGACAAAGCCAGCCCTCCGAGGAAGACTCGGAGTAAAGACTGGCGTGACTGCAACCACTCAAAATGTGTTATTTATCTCATCTGCTCTCTCTGTCTCTCTCCCTCTCTCTCTCTCGAGATGAATTCAACTCGCTTTCCACAGCGCAAAATAGGGGACAAGGCGGGCGCACCAATTGAAATTCAACAGAAGAAAAAGAAAAGCGTGCTCACCGCAGAAAAATCAAATTAATCCATCGGAGTTTCCAGAGGGAGCTTCGTGGAGGAAATTCGCGGTCGTCTTTCTTCTCTGTCAATGTTTTTCCTCCGCACAGACAGAGAATAGCGGTGGGAGACCCGTCCCTGCCGATACAGGAGCTCCTGTCGCCGCCGTGTGTACGGATGATGACGACGGCGCAGGGGGTCAAGTTCACCACAGTAAAACTGCAGCTTCCGCCAAGTACTATCAAAATAAATCTCCTGGTCGGCAAAGCTTTTTGTAAAAATCGATATTGCACGAAAGCAACGCTAAAAAGCATGTTTCTGTAACCAAAATTAATTCAAGGTATTTCAAGATTTAGTAGTTCCACTACTTCTTATCGCTTTCAAACAATAATAAGCCACTAAAATACTTATTTAGAAAAGTAACCTGCTAGGGTGGTTTTATTTTGGACAGCATATGGTGTTTTACTGTTGGGTCTGTCTCTGGTTGTCTTGACGCAGATGTTATTGCGTACGCTTGATGCGGATCCACACCGACCAGTAGCTTCGACTGACACCGCTTTCCTCCAATGAGAGATTACAATGTGTGGCCGGGCACCTCCTCCTCTTTGGAGTATGACTGAAAAACAGGGCAAGGTTGGCAAATTCTCTGTTTTTGTTCAAGTCATTTAGAGCTCTGTCTAGTGGCTTATTTCGCCTTTTAGTGCGAGTAAAACACAGTTGCACAGATATAATGCAAAATGAAATTCAACATATCTGTAGCTTTTTTATTTATTAAAATAATTAAAGGGATCAGTGCAATTAAATTATATAAATAAAATTATGTATAGTTTGCGTGAGTTTCTTGTGTGAAAGACTTAAAAAAAATTTAAATAACTGTTAATTTTTTTTTAATTATTTTGATGAATATCAGACAGAGAGCATACAGTACACACGTATAAATGGGTTTTTCTTCTGTTGCAATAGTGACACACCAGCAAAATTTCAGCATTGGTTGGAATGTTTTGTGAAAATTAAACATGCAGTGAAGACAGTAGTCATTCAGAACTGACCACTGATGCTTTAGTAATGAATCACAATGCTGACCTCTAACCTCCATTTACTTTGCATTCCTTCAGTTTCAGACCTGTTAACCCATTCAGTCCCAACCTTTTCCTCTTTAAGGCTTTTGTCCTGTTTATAATGATTTGTCGACACATCTCTTTAAAAAAAAATCATTTAAGAGTCTCAATTCCGTTTAATTCAACTGTATTTTTAAAGCGTCTAATTACAGTAACAGTCCTGTCAATACAGAGAAAACCTCAACAATCAGGCAACACCCTGTGAGCAAGCACTTGGCGAGAGTGGGAAGAAAAACTCCCTTTTGACAGAAAGAAACCTCCAGGAGAACCAGGGTCAGAGAGGAGCAGCCGTCCGTCATGACCAATTGGGGTTGAGAAGAAGAGACAAGACATAAAAAACACAGTGATAATGTATAGTGTCACATGCTTAGCTGCGTCAAAATTTCAGAACAAAAGGTTAATGAAGCATACAAATATAAAAATTCAAGATTCAAGAGTGCTTTTTTCGTTACTGTGAAAAAAAAAGAAAAGAAAAAAGAAAACATTCTGTACACTACCTAAAAATGGAAATTAGGTCTATACAAAAGACAGATTAAAACACACACATACAAACAACTGTATTACCAGATGAACAGAATCAGTTTTTTGGGAAATCAGATTCACTGATTCATTCATCCACTGGGTTGTGAAACTTCAGGCTATCTTCAGGCTACCTCTGCTGTAAGTTTTACCTTTATATGCAGTCTAATCAAGACATGTGAAATTCCTTTTAGTTCCTTGGCCAAATACAATCCAATCTGTACAGAAAAATGATTCGCCTAAATAATTTTATCTACACATACACCATGCTCCCTTTTCTTTAAGTACAAGTGCTGTTCAGCCCTTTGCCTAGGCAGGTCTTGCCCACAGGTCCTATGTTTGACACCTACAGTCAAAATCAATCACAGGACTTCTATAAAAAGTTTTAAAATGATCATAGTGACAATGTTACACTGAATATTGTACTTGAAGGGAAGTCCAATAAAGCTACAGTACTTTTGTTTCCGTGCATACTGCACTAAAGTAAAAGTGTTTCAGTGTGCATCGATCAATCATCTGTGTAAGTCCCCTTGTGTTTTCAAGCCCTGACCCACTGAGGTGCAGAATCCACAAGAGCTCTGAAGGTGTCCTGTGATATGAAACACCAGGACTGTAGCTGCAGATCCTCTGAGTCCTTGGAGTTGGGGGTGAGGGGTGGGGGTCTAATCTGACTACAGATTGGACTTCTGGGGATTTTGGAGGCCAAATCAACACCTTGAACGCTTTTCCATAGTCTTCAAACCACTGTGTGGGTGCACTGCTATCAAGAAATGCTGCTGCTGTGAAGAGAAGGTGGGTGGCACATGTCAAAGCAACATCCACATTAAAGTCAGATTGCAGGATTTCCCAGTACAACATTGGCAGGAGCATAAAACTGCCTCCGTTTGCTTGCCTTCTTCTCCTCGTCCTGTTACCATCGTTTGCCCAGGTAAGCAATGTATAAGCACCCTCATGTCACTCTTACTAATGACAAATGATTTGGACATTTTCATAGCATCCAGATAAATACATTTTATAATAAATGACAATGCCAGCCTCTGGCCTTCATTCACTTAACATTCATTCAGTTTTTCTTCTTATCTATAAAAATGATAACAGTTCAAAATAGTCACAAATAATGACTTGCTCATATACACTGACATAAAGACAGGAGCTAGAAACCAAACCTGCCATTGTCAAATGAATAAAAACAAAAGGCAATTAAATGAAGAAAATAAAGAAAAAACAAATCAATGCACAAAAAAAGACCAGCTCGCTGTAATTATACAGACTTCAAATTTCACTAGTTTTGTGCCAGCTGGCTAATTGGTTGAGCTCTTCAGCTTTAATAGGATATGAAGAAACTCACATTTTGTCTATGTGTCTGACCAGAAATATTCATTAAAAAAAAGACTCAGTTCATCAATAGTTGTTACTGGAAATGAGCTTAAAATGCTTCATGGTTCTATATGTGAGCTGTACTGCCTTGGGTTTTAGCATGGCTATAACAATAAAAAGAAATCAGTGCTTTTATACTAAAACTCTACATTTTGTATTTATTTTTATTTAACTAGGATAATGTAACTACTCTATGAATTTGACCAAAGCAAACAAATGATCACAATAAACTGTGATACTGATAAATGTAGATACTGACTTAAAAATCTGGCCTGTTAAAAACAATGAAAGTTTAAAAAACATCTCTATGCTTTCTCCCCATGTTGTCATATTTATGGCAGCTCATCATAATAATTATGCTACAGCTTTGCATGTAATCAAAATATCACAACAATGAGTGTGGCCTAGTTAGGCTGCTGAGGGTGGGTGAAAGAAGGCACCCTAATCCACAAACTGCTGAGCGCTTTGCCGGGCCGTCTTCATTCCACTCACCCTGCTTCTCCACCACCCGGAGTCACCATCTCTAAAGCCCTATTCAGCAAATGCACTGCCTCTTCCTTGCAGCCATTTTGGACTAACAGTAACCATGGAGATGTGGGTCATGCAGCTCTAGCAGAGAGAGGAGACTTGTGGCTGGTGGTGGAGTTAGAGCACTGCAGGCTGCTGAAGCAGACAGCAGCAGAGAGCCATAAACTCTCATTATATCTGGGTCACTGGGATGCTCCAGCTGCAAGGAGCAGACAAGACACTATTATGCAAGAAGAGGGATAAGAGAAGTTTTGGGCACATGGGCTTATAGTAACAGGGGATGTCTGTTTACTGAGTGGGGCGTATGTCAGTAGAGTGCCATGATGACATAAGGTGAGACCAGCTGACTGGTGCTTAGTCAACCCAGTCTTCAGAACATACTATTGTTTGGAGGGCTTGCATTCATTTACAAGCTGTGATGAACATGTTTAGGGCTCTTTGTCGCAGCCAAATTAGGTTAAAGTGTAAGCTGTGTTTCTATAAAATATTACACATATGTAAAAATAGACATGCTTGCTGTGTTGCACGCAATCACGCTGTAATTCATGTCATGCTGTAATTCATGTCATGCTGTTTAAAATTAGACAAGACAAAATATTTGCCAGTACAGAGAACTGACGTTTTTCAATGCAAATCAGTGGCCATCTTTATGTGCAAGCAAATATTTTGCACTTTTCCAGGAAACAATCATCAGATATGTCTAATCTAAACCTTCTGCTCAATATAAACCAAAACATGGAACATCAAGTTTCTGGGATAAGAAAACAAAACCAAAAAAAAAAACCAAAAACCAAGTTGTAAGCCATGTTGTTGTGTCTCTCCTATTGTCCGTGTCCCCCCATCCCAGCCACTCCATGACCTCCCCACTCTTTGGGATTTCGGACTTTTGATTGGTGGAGACCGGGTAGCTTTGTCGTCATAGCCCCATTGCCCATTCATCAGCGGACTTGGGCGTTGTACTCCGCATCTCATTTGCGGCGGGGCCAATTTCTCCATTAAGGAACTCCGTTCGGGGAAAAAATCGAAAGAATTCGCGTCTTTCGCACCTTCGCTACTTTTTCCTTGTGCAAGCGCTCGCACGTCCTTTTGTGGTCATCGTGATTCCGTGCTGATTCCTCGGCTTCGGTTGCAGAAGGGGGAGTCGGCGTTTGACTTGATTTTTCTGGAGAGGAAGCTTGCGGTCTTTGTTCATTCATTTGATCGGTTGGGTCCCTTTGTTGGAACAAAAGCATGGGAGCACAAATCTCCAAAACCGCTGGAAAAGAGGAAGCCGCCGTGGAACAGCCAGCAGAAGGTGCAGCCGTTGCAGCAAAGACGAACGGACAGGTAGTTTTGCGGGGTTTTTTTTTTTTTTTAAAAGAATGATTCAGATCTTAATTGCGCACGCGGAATTTTGCCTCAATTTAGCAATGTGTTGCGTCAATGGCGTGCTCCATGTTCCCTGTAGCGCATCTCCACGCTCACCGGCTTTCAGGGAAAGTGGCCACATGTAGGCCTACACGTTTTTCACCGGCAAATGCACAGTTTCAGGTTATTTTCTCCAACGCATTTAAACTGTATATATAACTTTTCAGTGAAATCATTTAAACTGATACAAAAATGTATTTTTTTTTATTCATCCTACAAAAAATGCCTGGATGTTGCTGCACAACTATTCCAATGAGTGATGATCACGGAATTGTTTAAAAATCGTTTTCTTTTTGAATTGTTTGTAAAATAATCACAGCTGTTCTGCGGCTCCTGTGTCTAAACATTGCGCCTGTGCTTATTCATTTGGTTGAAATGTGTGCAGCAGGGGTTTGTGGCCGCTCTCAATGTGGCATGGCCATTTTAAAAAACGGTACCACGCCTTTGTTGCCAGAATGAGCCACGTTTTTTTTCTTTTCTTTTCTTTTTTTGTGCAAACGCGGACCGCAGAATCCGCAAACTATAAAAAGCAGAAAAGGGTAGGATGAGCTAAGTGCATCAAAATTTAAAAATGGTGCACATTGGTGGACTACACGGGGCATTTAAAGGAAGGGATGATATGGAGGGGGGGGGAGAGAAGCGAATTCCTATGTTGTTTCCACTGGCTTCAATCTGAACGCCACCTCGTGGATCCCGATTGTACTACAGTCTAAGCAACTAGCCTACTGCTGTAAGCCACAGATCTGTCGTCACTCTCCTGGTAACAGATGTTGTTGCAGTTTTAGGAGCTTTTTCTTATTGGTTACTGCTAGTCTGTGAGTGTAATTAAATATCACAGGACACCAGGTTTTGCAGGGGATAGCCCTGCACACACATGCACACTTATGAGTGTGTTTGGCCTAATGAACTTAAATAAGTGCATGTTCAGTAATTTCATTTTTATTCTGTTTTCTTCCAGGAAAATGGCCACGCCAAGACCAACGGGGATACCTCTCCTGCTACAGAGGAAGTCAACAAAGCCGAAGTACAGGCCAATGGAAGCACTCCTACTGAGGAGGCACCAAAAGAAGAAGGTGAAAAGGTAGAGGGTGCCGAAGCCAATGGAGAGAAGGAGCCTGCCGCCACAAATGGAGAAGCTTCTGCCAAACCTGAGGAAGGCGCTCCGTCTACTAGCGAGGATGGCAAGCAGAAGAAAAAGCGTTTCTCTTTCAAGAAACCGTCCTTCAAGCTCAGCGGCTTCTCTTTCAAGAAGACCAAGAAAGAGTCCGAAGAGGCGACAGAGGACGGTGCGGCGGCGGGAGCAGCAGCAGAACCAGCCGAAGGGGAGAAGGCGACATCTGAGGCACCTACTGAAGAGGCCAAGCCAGATGAGGCCAGTGAGGAAGCCAAGGAAGCTGCAGCTGAGGAACCAAAGGCCGAGGAGGGGAAGGCAGAGGAAGCCGGAGGAGAGGAAAAGCCAGCTGAAGCTTCACCTACTGAGCCAGAAACAGCAGCCAGTCCAGAGGCCACGGCTGCTGCCGCCGAGTAATCCTGCTGAACCAGACAACAGAATGAAGGAGACAATGTAGCCCATCTGAAGGAATGCGAGGACTTTGTCTAAAACCAGGGATTTTTTTTGTTTTTGTTTTTTTTGCTTTAGTGTTTGTTTACTACTCTGCAACCATCTCATCCATAACTGCAATGTCCCTGGCAGTGATGGACAGGAGGTGTAACGGAGAGTGTGCTGCTTCCTCACTGCTTATTGGTGCTTGCATTTGTGACATGGGTGAGTGTGAGAGTGCAAATGTGAGTGGGAATTTTTACTTTTTTTTTCCCCCCCCCTCCCTATTTTTTTTTTTCTTTTTTCTTTTTCTACATGAAACCGTGACTGTCAACACGTTGCTGAATTTGACACATATTTAATCAGAAGTGTTTGGTGCTGGGCAATTGGATGTAGCAGCTAAAGCTGTGTCTGCAAGATCTGACACATTGTGGTATTTAAAGGGAAAGTCCAAGTCTTAAATGTTGTCATTGCAGTGCACAGTTGTTTACAACTCTTGAAGCTCAACGCTCCTGTGGACACAAACCATTCCTGAATGAACTAGATTTAGTCAACTGTTAAAACAGTAGGTGCTCATCACTTCCCATTAGATTCCACTGTTTCCAAACTCTGTAGTAACGCACGTTGTATAGACTTTGATATTACTGGTTTTATGACTGAGATGTACCTAAATGACTGAAGTTTTTAACAGATTACCCATTGTAAATGAAGTTTTCTTGTTTTTTCACCATTTGTAAGATTGAATAAAATTGGGAGATGTTTTAAGCAAGTTTCGCATCAAGCTGTGATGACTACAATGCCTACAATACCTAAAAATCTACACAAGAAAGCACATAAATCCGTGGTTGGGGGTACTGTCTTTAAACAGCATTGGGGTTTTTTTTCTCTTTTTGTTTTGTATATGAAACTCACCTTATTCAACATGAAATGTAACAATATCTGCAAACTGGTATTAAGGTGTTCAGTTTATTATATGTGAGTACTGCTGAAGAATAAAGCAACAAAATGTGGATTGGCACTCTTGAGCTCCTTTATTTATGTTTAGAAAGCATAAAAACACCACTGCTGCCCTTTTACAATACCCATCATAAATCTAGAGAGGGAGTGGGAGAGTTTAGACTGGTGTTCAGAGCTGAGGTCGGCTGCTGTAGCCACAGGTATACAGATTCTTTGTTTTACAGCACCATCGTGTGGTGCACTGAAAGATTTCACACATACAGAAACCTTTTTTTTTTTTTTTTTTTTTAATGCAACGAGTTGTATTTAGGATTCTAAGTGTTGCCTCAAGGCACTGTATACTAAAAGATGATACACTAATAGAAAACTGAAGTACTTTGTGACAGCAGGAAGGTAAAACTCCATTTTGACCTCTGGCACAATCAGTCTCAGGGAGAGAAAGCCATCTGCTGTGACCAGTTGGGGTTGAGGAGGAAGAGAGCACATAGGGAGACGGGACACAACACAGACTGCAAGCGTGAAGACAACAATGTAATGACACATTGCAACAGTGTATAAACACATGGGAAATGGAAAATGGTGCTCAGAACTCTGTGTATCTCACAAAAGTCCTGAGCCTATAGCAGCATTGCTAAGGGATGGTGCAGGGTCACCTCATCCATCTTTAACTTTAAGTTTTCATCAAAAAGGAAGCTTTTGAGTCTAACCTTAATAGTAAAGGGAGTATCTGTCTGCTAAATCCAAACTGCGCTAGTTCCTCAGGGGAGGGGTCTAGGTCTGCCCCCTATCCTACTTTTAGAGGCCTTGAGGGGAAGGATTTTAAACTAAATTTGACAAGTCTGAGAGGTAATACTCCAAGATGTTAGAAGAAAACTGCAGCCCTTGTAATGGTAAATGGCCTGCATTTGTATAGCGCTTTACTCAGTCCCTAAGGACCCCAAAGCGCTTTACACTACATTCAGTCATTCACCCATTGGCAATGGCAAGCTACATTGTAGCCACAGCTGCCCTGGGGCGCACTGACAGAGGCGAGGCTGCCGGACACTGGTGCCACCGGGCCCTCTGACCACCACCAGTAGGCAAACATGGGGTTAGTATCTTGCCCAAGGATATTTGGCATGCAGCCAGGAGGCAGCCTGGGATCGAACCACCGACCTTCTGATTAGTGGCTGACCTGCTCTGCCACCTGAGCTACAGCCACCCCCATGAAGAGGCCACAGTCACTTATTTAAATCTTCACATCATTTACTAAATTAGAGCAAAAGTAATGATAAATTAGATGGTGAAGTTGCCCTTTGAGGACACGCACATTTCTTTCCCTAAAACAAACTTAATCTGGAGTGAACCTAAAGTGAGATGTGCTTGCTGCCCAACAGTATTTTTGGTGATTTACCAATGGAGGAACCACACAACATAATTGTGCCACATGATTCAGGGTCAGTTGCGTTGCATCCGAATTCAGAGTTTCTGGTTTTGGACCATAAATGATAGTGTTTGAAACAAACATTTTTACGACGTCTGGAGGTTTAGTGTCTTTCGCAAACAGCGTAGACCGAATTGATGCCTGTGCTCACCATCAACATGTCGAGATGCCTTCCATGAAACCCCATAAACACCAGAATGTTTTTAAGAGTGGAGGAGAAAACAAAACACTCCTGCAGGGTGTTTTTTTGGCAGCACACAGCTCTACCCGTGCACATTTCAAACCCTCTATTTCCTTTGCACCCACTCTAACCTTGGACACTGCAGCTCTGGCCACCGCAAAAAGGGTGTGTTTTACACATAATACTTCTATTTCTGCTTCTTAAACTGCTTGTCCATTTTGGTCAGGTTGTTGAGAGACGTGCTGCTTCTTGTAGCACCCAGTGTTCCTCACATGTTGCCATACACACATCTCTCTACATCCTACTCAAGAACATCTGGTTCCTCTTTGCGTTGCTTCTTTCTTTCCAAACAGATGCACAACTGTATAGATAGACATACAAGGTGAGCCTACTAACAAAAATATATCAAAGTAAATTATTCTTCTTAGTCTCAGCAGATAATTTTAGAGTGCGGCTTGTGGAGTCAGCCAGAGGCAGCTCTCCATCTGCGCTGTCCCACCTCATTGCAACAACCACAGGCCATCTCCAAATGGAAGTACCCTCAGATGGCAATCCCCAGCAGTTTACTTCAGCCAGCTTCCTCTCTCTTCTGTCCCTTGGGCCCCTTACCTAACCACTGTCTCGCTCTTTCCCCCAAGCAAGATCAAACAGCAGCTGCCCTGCCAGAGGACCATCCCTGTCCCTCATCCCACACCCAAACTATATTCAGCACTCTCATATTGAGGCTTGCATGGTAGAGTAGCCTTTGTAAACTTTGGCTGCCAAGCAGGCAACTGGTAGCCATCATGTGGAGAGAGATTTTTTATTTTATCTATTTTAGCTTCTGTATAGGACCATTTGTACAATATATTTACACATGTACTTTACTGAAGTATGTGTGAATTTTAAGCACTTTTTTAACACATCTACTGACTGCAAGCTGGTTAAACTAATATGATCAATGGCAAATTTGTGAGAGAATCTCAACTTCAAGGGTAGACTAAATTGGCAATGGTTGGTCTTACATAATAATAATTACTATTATTGCCCAAGAGTTACGGTTGTGTTGAAGAATAAAGGTGGTCATACCATATATTGACTTTTAAGCTTGTTAGAAATGTTCAAACTCTGTTTTTCCCTTATAAACTGTATATCCATGTATGTTTGCACGTGTCTGCTGCACCTATTTCCCATTTTCCCAGCAAAATATAGAGAAATGAGGAGTGGCTTTTGCACAGTGCTGCATGTAGTTAATACTGTGCACAGGATACCAATTTGTAATAGTGATGCATTTAACCAAATGACCACAAATGAATAGAAATACATCATTATATACATTATATATAATTATATAAGTTACATTACACTGAGGACAGTAAGTCCAACAGTAACTTTGGTAGGAAGATACATTTTATATTTGATACTTCCACTTCACATTTGTCAGCCAAAATTTTGCTTACAAAACCCATATGAGTACTTAAAATTAAAACGTCTTGTTACTAACAAGTAATGGCATGGTAGTCCAGTGCTTGGTTTGAACCTGCTGGGTGATTAGTGCCTCCCTGTGGATCGTTCATCTTTTCCCTGCGTCTCTGTTGGTTTCCTCCAGGTAATCAGACTTCCTCTCACAGTTGATTGGTGATTCTAAATGAACCATAGCTGTGCAGCCCTCACCTCTCTGTGATAGACTGGCAACCTGTCCACAGTGTGCCCGCCTTTCTGTGGAAGTCAGCTGAAATAAGTTTCTATTAAGTAGATGAATGGATGTTGCTGACTTAAGATGTTTCATCTCAGGTAACTTTAGTATTAATAATATTTATATTATATTACTTTTGTATATTTTCACAACAACTTAATCTTGTGTTGAACCTGTCACAGATCACAATTATAACTTGGTGTCTTGTTTTAATCTATGAATCTGCAGGAAAACTAAATTGGTTTAGGTTTTAGTTTTTACAGAACTCGACCAGTGTTCACAAAAATACTCAAAGTGAGTTTAATCTTATGACTGTGTGTTTTCTTAAGCAGTTTTTGTGTTGTTTTATGTGCCTCTAACTGAGTTATTTTTTAGTTTTCAAATTAAATGAGCTGCTAAAAAAGACTTCTGATACAGAACATTCATTAAGACATCATTTATTTTGGTCATTATGGTTTACATGACACAATGTATGTCCAGGGATACAACGATGTTGCTGTTAAAACAGTTTGTGTTTCCATGACAGCATTTTGGTGACTTATTTCGTCATAACGGTCAATTTGACCATTACCATTTCACAATATATTCAAGTCACATTTAGTACAACAGGTTGCACAGAAAAAAAGTATTAGGGTACTTTTAATAAGATTATTGGTAACCCAAACAAAAAACTGAAAGAAAAAAACAAGGTTGTACAAAAACAAACAAAACCAGACAAACACTAAATTAAGAGTCACCAGTTGAAGTCAGTATAAAAGGAACAGAATGGAAAAGAAAAAGTCAGGACACAACACAGTTTAACATCTCAATTTCACATGCTGTCTCCATTACAAAATCTCACTGGTAACATTGTGGATTGCTTACCCCACCCCTGATCACCTGTGTTCATAAATTAGTTTTCCTTCTTCTAAGCACCTATTTCTTGTAGTTTTCAAGTCGAGATGCTACTATTCCTCAAAAAATGGTGAACTGCCTGTCTGTTAAGTTGAGGAAAACTGAACAGGGAGTTTACTTTGAGAAATAGCAAATTTAGTTGGTTGGCTTTTGGAAACTACTGAATCAACGTATCACGTTGAAGCAATGAGGAACCCAGAGAAAGAGCAGTGGACATTCTCTGCAGCAAAGACACCATTGGCCTCATCATCAGGGATCTGGACGTAAACTGTATCCTGCTCATCAAGCAAGAGGACAGCACTACCAGACATCTGGTCAAGGAAACCCTTGTTGTACTCATCATAAGTGAACATAACAGGCTGGCCATTCTTGTACAGAGCCACCAGGGCATGAGCTCCATTGACATGGATGCTATAGGAGAAGAAGTACACTCCAGGAACCTGGCAAGTGAAAATGCCTGAGTCAGGGTCATAGTGATTCTCAGCATTATACACTATGTGGTCAAACTTAATGGGGCTGCCAGCAGGAGGGTAGGGGGTGGTCAGAGCTGCAGTGAAAGCAGACATGGGGGACTTCACCATAATCTCGCTCACACCCAAGTCCTTGCCCTTCTCAAATACAACCTCACCGGGAGGGCCAGGGGGACCAGGAGGGCCAGCTGGACCAGGTTCTCCATCAGCTCCGGGCTCACCAGGTTGACCAGGAGGACCCTCAGGTCCAGTGAGACCCTTAGCAGCCAAACCAGCGGGGCCAGGAGCACCAGGGAGACCTGGGTGTCCCTTGAGGCCTGGAGGACCAGCGGGACCTTGAGGCCCAGTAGGTCCTCTCGAACCTGGTGCACCATCTGATCCAGAGGGACCTTGCTCACCTGGGCGACCAGGATGACCTTTGGGTCCAGCAGGCCCTGGGATACCTGGGGCTCCTGGGGTACCTGGGGCACCTACATTTCCTTTTTCACCTGTGGGTCCAGTTTCCCCTCTGGCCCCAGCAGGACCAGCTGGTCCTGGGTAACCCTGCTTACCTTGGAAACCCTGTGCTCCCTGATCTCCCTTGTTTCCCTTAGGTCCCTGAGGACCAGTTGCTCCTGTGTCACCTTTAGGGCCAACAGCACCAGGTGCACCTGTGAAACCTCTTTCACCCTGAGGTCCAGTAGGACCAGTTGGGCCAGTTGCACCAGTAGCACCAGTATATCCAGTTGGACCTTGCTCACCCTTTGGGCCTGTAGCACCAGGGCTACCTGTAGCTCCCCTTTCTCCTTTCTCTCCATTTGCACCTGGCTTTCCATATCCAGGCACTCCAGGGGCACCAGGGGCTCCAGAAGGTCCCTGGTTGCCTTTAGGGCCACTTGAACCAGGCAGACCGGGGGCACCATTCTCACCTGGTTTACCTGGGAGACCAACACCTGGGGCACCGGTGTGTCCCTTAGGTCCCTGAGGTCCCATGGGACCAGGGGCACCATCGCTACCTGGGCTACCTGATTTTCCTGGCTCACCTGGGGAACCTGGTTTTCCTGGCCTTCCAACTCCAGCTGGACCTGGAGCTCCAGGTGGACCCGTGGCCCCTTCAGGTCCTGTCTCACCCTGAGGCCCAGGTGCTCCCACCCCTCTATCACCCTTAGAGCCTGGCAGTCCGGGGATACCTGGGTGTCCTTTCAGACCAGGCTCTCCTCTAGGTCCCATTGCTCCAGGAAGACCTGAGGGTCCAGGCTTGCCAGTAGCAGAGAGGCCGGCAGGTCCAGGGCTTCCTGGTGATCCAGGGACTCCCCTAGGTCCTTGAGGGCCAGTGGCTCCAGTATCTCCCTTCTCACCAGGGTCTCCAGGCCTGCCAGGTTTGCCAGGACCACCTGGAGATCCAGGTTTACCAGCAATGGAGCGGCCAGGAGATCCAGGGGGTCCGGGAGGTCCTTGAGGTCCAGCATAGCCTTCACCATTTTCACCTGGTGGGCCAGGAGGGCCAGGAGGTCCCTCGGGGCCTGGCTCACCTGGAGCACCAGGCTCACCTGCCACCACTGTGAAGAATGAAGAGAAACCATCATTAGTTCCATTAGCAAACAAAAAAAGGGCACGAAAACAAAAATGGACACAAAGTAACAAAGTGAAAGAAATCTCTGTGTGTATGTTCAGGATACCTTAAGTCTGTGCATAAAATTCAACCACTTATTTCTAATTAGGGTCTGTTTAGGATGTTCAGTAAATCCGACTGCATCCCATTCAAGTGACAAGTGCGGGGTCATGGATGTACTGGCCAGCTCTCAGTGCTTAGTTTGTTTGAGTGCGCATCAGTTTTGCAGCGTTCACAAGCAATATGACTTTCAGCAAACCAATATGAGCTGAATTTTAACTTTTAAGAAAACCTCTCTACACAATGGTCTTCATTTTTCAAAATGGCTGAAACATGATCTACTAATTGATCCAGAAGGCGGGGCATGTTTAACTCTAATCAGGCAATGGTCTAACTTGTGAGATACGCCCACATACAGCTCACCTATTGATGTACAAATATTATATGTTACATATATATGTTACATGCATATTTTATTTTGAAACAACCCCTTATAAACAGATGCATGTCTAGTATTATTCTAATAATTTATTTTAATACAGAGAAAGCATAATGTAAAGAAATATGGCTGCATGTAACCTGCTGAATGGCTATTTTTAATACAAAGTACAGGTTTCAGATTTTAATGAGCGCCTTATGATTTGTTTAGGAGCTACTCAAGCAAAATAAGAGGGAGCTCTTTTTTATTTGCTGCCTTAATGTGGTCACATGGGTTTGAGTGTAAAAGGCTCACTCCTTGGCTTATTCTAGTTTAGTTTGGATAAAGCCAAACAGATGTTTCTACTTTTGTGTTAAACAGGCACACCCAAACAAACCACACTGCTGGGTGACTGGACTTTAATTGTCAGTGTGAAACTAAAAATAGCCCCATAACAGCTACTTTCTCAAATGGAAACAGGAATGAGCTGATGACACAAAAGCGACACTTCACATTTTGCACTGCGTTTGGGAAACACACAACCTCTCTCTTTGTGTTTGGCAAAATATTTTTTTAAAAAAAAGAAAATCAAAACGTAACTCATGTTAACACTTAAATAAATCGCGTGCTTAGTAAATAGAGCGAATAACTCTGCCAGATTGAAAAACTTTCATGCACCATTTCAGAGCTTTAATGTAAACAGAATTAAAGTTGGGCCTTACTTTGAAGCATGTGCGCAAAATAAAATAAAACAAAGTAATAAAACTGTTGCTAATGTGAGTAACTCAGCTCACTTAGTCACAAAGGGTCGCCACAGAGGACAGCTCCGCCTGTTAGATTCCCTTTTTCACGCAACTCCCGATGGGATTTTTATCTCCTCCAGGGATGTTTTGCTTGTTCGGGGAATGTTTAAACCACTTCACTACGGAGCTACCGCTCTGGGGGAATAAATGGATACAAATCTCCAGGAAATGCTACAAAAACTACAGAGGTAGATTTAATCTGGTGATTTAGAGGAAAACGAAAACCTACAAGCTCTGCGTCGTGCAAATAACCTGCAACTCCAGGCCTCACTGCGTGATTGGAGAGGAATGCAACCTGTTGTAGCCAATCAGAGCGCAACACTGGCCTAGCGCAAGGTGGAGTTCAGCTTTCAAAGTAAAGTGTCCCTATCATCTGCCATGCTGCTTACGGTTCCTCTCTTGGTCAAAACAGCTATCCTCCTCACTAAAGGTAAGGAAATCATACCATGAAGTGTTACTCAAATAAGACCAACTTTATGGAAGAAAATCTCCCATAAAGTTGATAGGCTGTTCGAGCACAGGGCGAAATAATGCTTATTCTTACCATGGCTCTTTACAGGCATCACCTTCCTCACAACGTAACCCTTTCCGTGGGCTGCTGCAGAGGCCACCACAAGGAGGAGGATGGTCGCTACACGTATGTCCATCTTGCAAGGTCAAACCTGCAGTGGAGGAGAAGAAGAAGAAGAAAGTCAGTACATCTGTTTTCAAGGTATAAAAAGCGCAGTCAAGCTTTAGTGTTTGTATGTTACTTTGTGAATTTTAGAGAGCCTGAACTTTTCTGGTACAAGAGCATGCTGTACTCTTTCTTACAGAAACAATACTAGACAACAAATAAGAACAGAAAGCACAATTTTCTATTTCCACACTTCAGGGTCATGTATTACAAATGAAGGTAAAAGGCAGCAAAAGTTGCTCTATTTTTCTCCAACCAGTCACAGGAATGACTGAAGGCCCACACAAAGCCTAGATGTTGATAGCACTCCCCTAGAGATAGAGAGGAAATTTCACATACCGGCATCCAACGAGAAGAACCAAACTCCTCAGCACCAGTGAGCTCCTGGTACTGCTGTATATCCTTAGGGTAGGAGCACAACTGAGGATATGCTGCCCTCCAGTACAATGATGTGGGTATTTATACCATATCTACCCTGCGCATCATTAAAAAAAAAAAAAAAAAGCCCCCACCACTCAAGTACCTCCCTCCTCCAGCTAGGCTGTAATTAGCAGACAGATCTGCCCAAAGCGGGCATGTCACATCAGGGTTCCTCCATGTCTTGAATATCCAGACACATGATTATCACTTATTTCTGTCTTCTCCTAAACTATAAAACAATAAAAAAAAATAAATGTATACTTTTGCAATGGATAAAAACAATCTCAACGAGAGCAACAAGGACACCTTTCATTTTCATCTTGGTTACATGCATATGGCATTTTACAGAAGGCATTTAAAATCTGCTCTGGACATGTTTATGTTAAAATACCTCTTTCTAAATATGAAAATATCTTAAGGTAGTCAAAACAGACAGCTACTGTAGGTCTGTAACGGCACCTGTATAGCTTCACAAAGCGTGCTTTGAGGATGTATAGTGCACTACATGTCTCATCTCCAAATTTACATCTTGTCCAGCCGACTGGTGAAACTTGTCTTTACCTGTGCCGTCTGTCTGGACACCTCTGTGCCTGCATGATAACATAAACAAGGGAAGTGGTGGTGAAAGATTGCCTTCATGAAAGGTACAGTAGCTTTAGTGGAGTTTGACTGAAATGAACTAAAAATATTTTTTTCACTGATGTGAAGGCATCATTTAAGATATTCATATATTTAGTTCAGTACATTTCCTGGGTATTATTATTTGGTCAGCTTGTTATGTGACTAATAGAGGACAAAGTAGCCTTGATTTCAGCCTCTATTTCAAGATGAACACATTTTCTTAACTTGGATATTTTTGTATGTTTTTCACCCTCAAAACAGCTAATAAAGCTATATAAAGAGCCACTGGGAAAGGCATTTGGGCTTGTTTCTGTGCAGTCTTGTAAATGCACTCTAATGTAGCAGTTTTTAAGTGCACTACTCCTGTTTAAACACCAGAGGGCAGGTTTTACTGAGGTACAGCACCTATCTCTGGAGTGAGGTGCCGCTGCTGTAGAGAAGGGGCCATGCTGCTGTGGTCACTTGTTATTT
This sequence comes from Oreochromis aureus, assembly GCF_013358895.1. Taxonomy (NCBI): domain Eukaryota; kingdom Metazoa; phylum Chordata; class Actinopteri; order Cichliformes; family Cichlidae; genus Oreochromis; species Oreochromis aureus. Next base: position 14,134,741 of record NC_052960.1, read on the forward strand.
TTGGCCGCCTCAGTGCATCATCAGAGGTTTCAGTCCTATCCCTACAATAAAAGCTAGTTCCTGTCAAAATGTTGTATTTCCTCACTCCTGTCCTCCAGTATTATCCTCCCTCGCCCTCACCCTCCACCTTGTGTTGCTTACTTTGAGATGTTCCAACTGTAATTTCTCAATTTCACCCCAGCCACATAGGAAATGCATACACCCAAATAATCACATGTTCTCAAACACACAAGTAGCCATAAACGATGTGTAGGGTAGTCCATGGCCCATCCCAAAATCTTCTTGGTGAATGGCGCAGCCAGTTATGGCACATGTTCTTCCACTGTTCTTATAATGTACATACATACTGCTGACAACATGTGTATATTTGCAGAAATGATGATGAACTGCGTGATTAAGGGCTTCACCATGTTTCTATATAAGGCGTCTATACTACATGCGACCGTGACTGGCATCTTCCACCACATATATAATTAAAGATTCTACAACATGGGTTGTTGGAACCCCCTTTTTTGTAAATTAGACCAAATTATCTGCAATTTTCCAAAGTGCTACCTTCCCCAGCTCATATCACTTAATCATGTTTGGCAAGTATTGTTTAAGTTCACTCTTCCTGTCAAATTAAACGTAATATAATTTGCGATCTTCATTTTCAAATATTTGAAATTTTGCTCATGAAAGAGTTGGGAGTGATAGCTCGCGGCAAAGGTGCAGACTGACTACCCGAGGCAGTAAAATGATAGAGAGAAGTCACATTGCATTTACTTGAAGTGTGTCTTAGTTGGAAGGAGCAGAGCACTTAAGCCAGTTATCACTACTGGAAGTTTTCCTTTTGAATGTGCATGTTTAGTCTTGCTTCATCAGCTTTGGAAAATCATGTTTCTCCTGCAAGTATACAGCAGAAGGTTTCTATTTTGATGAAATTACTGGTGAATGCCACACCAATGCCACATCAGTGTGCCACCAGTTTTGTTATATGTATTTTTTTTTAAGTTATGCTCTATTATTTTAAAATCTCTTTATGCTCGTGCCCTAGGAGGAGGCCGAGGCTTTCCGGCTTTAGTCAGATTTAGATGAAAGAACAGAGCAAAGGAGGGTGGAGTTAGAATTTTGTATGTTTAGGTTCAGATCATTTCAGTTTATGTTTTTCAAACAAGGCAAAGCCAATGCGAAAGAGGCTCTCTGTTTTTAGTCTGTTGTTCTGAAAACAATGATTCATCTCTTTATGCATGAAAAAAAACTCCCATCATGCATCTGTGAAGCGACAGGAAGGCTCATGCTGCGCTTTGGAACCAGAGCACATTTTGGCTTGAGGAAGACTTGAATTGACAGTGCAATTTGGATGTTGTTTATAACCTTGCAGCATATATTTTTTTGCTTTTCTTAACACGCCACTGCACTTATTCGAGAAGGACGCAGTGTCCTTGTGCCTTCCAGCAGGCGAATTGAAGGCTGTGAAAAGTACATGGCAGAGCTCTATCTGCTCTTCTCATTACTTCGCCGCAGCTGCTTGATGTGGCTGGCAAGCCTCATTGTAATAACCATTAGGAATTAGGTTAACAGCCTTCGAACTTGAGGTAGTGACGTCGCTTCACTCTTATATTCCTTGTGAGCCCCCCACTGTAAAATACACACATGCTTTCAGTTTCGTGTCACTTTGTACCCTTGATATGTGACATCAAATATTTTTTTTACTGAATTTAGAAAACAGAGAAAACAGCTAATTATGCACACGCCCAAAGTCACTGGGAGCAAGTGAAAGCTGAATCGCTCCTTGTTTTAAGATCGCACAGATTTTATGGCTGTTTTTCATGTAGTTTAGTGACAGCAGTCATTTAAGGAGTCATTTGAGGTACTTCTTGAGTATTTGCTTTTTTGGTACTTCACTATCCAATAATTATTGCAGCATTTATTTCACTATATTTATCTCACAACTCTTGTTAGTAACTTTGCAGTTTCAGATTATTAATGCAGTCATATGTCAATGCTTTTTTATTGCATAACACAGGGATTCATATACTTTTTTATTGCTGCTAGTGTCCAATCAGAAACTCTTATTTTGGAGCATAACTCATTGGAGATTCTTCATATGCCCCACAAAACAAACACGGGCTGAAATAAGGATAAAAAACAAGCATGGGAAGCCGTGACAGGGCAAAGTTTCTTGCCTGACCCTTCTGCAGCGGACATGAGCTGGCATTTTGAGGCCCTGCATGTTCTTCAGGCCTTCATCCGTATCTAACAACAGCCTGTGGATTTCACTAAAATCCCCAGAGAGTAGCTGGACAGCATTACTGGCAATGCTGGTGATGTTTGTGCCTGTACTCTGCAATGATAACAGTATTTGAGGGAAAGCTTTTCGCATTTTGTCTGTTTCTGTGCGCTCCACTGCCTAGGAATCGATGTTTTTGGTTTCTTCGAGATTCTGGCCAAGGCTCAACCCACACCCAGCAGAGGGACATAATTGGCGGTTGATGTAAGGGGGCCCGGGCTGAGCACGTGAGTTAAAGGCTAAAGATACACCATCACTGCTGGGATACAAATTTAATGTTTCAATAAACTCCACGGACCACTAAAAACTACTTTAAACTTTATGAATGGCAGCCTTGACAGGGGCCTATGTGAGTGATTGGTGGGGAAATTATAGGGTCCTGAAAACAAACAGGGACCCAAATGGTGCCGGATGCGTAAAAGTAACTGAAAAATGGCAGCGGTAGCTTTGGGGCGAGGGCTGGTGTCTGGGAGGTCACCAGTTTGAAATTCAGAAAGGCAGAAAAACTGGGGGGATGGATGAGAAAGCGCCAGTTGGGTGTTCCTCGATAGATCCCAGGTGTAAATGCATGTAGCTGCGTGTTAACATGAAAGCTTTCCCCAGCCAGACACCACATGGTAATCTAACGTAAATTTCTTTGACTTTAGGGTGTTTTACCCCCGTAAACACACTACATTTGCTGTGTAATTAAGCCGATAAGTTGGAAATAGTTTGAAATTTGTGCTCACTCCCTGCTTGTGAAGTTATCGCCGTTCTGGCTGTTGAAGCTGGTGCTAGACGCACTTCTGAAAATGAGGACTTGCTTGTTGCCAGTGAAGCGAGTCAAATGCTACTTGATTTGATTGCTTCTGTTTCCATAGTTCAGTATGCTGTATGTTTATTTATGGAAAGGTCTGACTCAGCTGTCATTTTCGGGCAGCTTTCTTTAGTTTAGCAGAGGAAATCAGGCCTTCAGAAGTGCAGCAGCCAGAAACTAATTGAATGAGAAGTACTCAGCCAGACAGTTTATGGGGTGCTACAGAGCACCCAATTTACTTCAAAGGTAAAAAGGTCATAAGAACATACAGATATTTTTCGCATGCTTGTTGTGTCCTCAAGCGAGGAAGCGATCTTTGCTCGTTATCGTTTTTATCATGAGGTTGGGTTTTTTTGGGATTGAAACAAACAAACGGTGAAACAGAGGACAGACTGCTCAGAGTATCTGTTTACTGTGGGATCATTTAAAGATATCAAAGCGAAATAAAACGACCTTAATGGGATTTTCAGCGCTTAAGCATAGGTGGCAGAGTCCTGTATTTAAGGATAATGACTAATCTGCTACATTGTGCCTGTGAAAATTTAGGGTTTCACCGTCTGTATCAGCGAATGCCAGAGAATCTGTTAGTGTGTGTGTGTAGGAAAGTGCTTGTGAAAGGCAGGAGGAGCAGAGGTGGATTTATATTTGTCTTGTCTTCTCATAATCACATCTGACTGGAGTCGGACGTGTGGTGGGGGAATGACACTTTGTGTGCCTCAAATCCAGAGTGACAACCAAGAACCATGTTTACACAACACAATGTCACCTCACTTGCTGGAGCAGATTGTTAGCACTGCACCATAATGACCGCTGGAGAGACAAGACAAGTGTTGTTTCTGTACACTATATTTGGGAAGAGCCATGTCTGTCTCAAAATAAGTGTTGGGGCTAACCTGTGAGTTAGCACCCACACAATTCACAAACCTTATATAAAGACACGGCCACAGGAAGTTAGCTAGAGTTTAACGTACAGCGTGTCCAGAACAATGCTGGGGCCATGGCTCGATCGCTGTGGTTTTGAGGTTTGTTTTGCTGGCTGATGAACCCTGTGTGGGTTGATACTTTGACTGGGCCCGAAACAGTAACCCTAACTGTGTCTAAATGGGAATGAGTCCACATTATAAAACCCTAACAAACAATAGCATGCTGTCTACTTTCTATAAAATATCGTTGCAGTAAAAATAATAGTGCACACAGAGTTTTCTCCTTATAAGGTTTAAGTTTGTTATTTGGTTTGGTTGATTCGTGATGAAGTGTTGACCTGACAGAGTGTCTGCTGGGATAGGTTTCAGCCTCATGGCGAACCTGAGTGATGTATGGATGGATTCCACTGTTCCCTTTAGAGGTCGCCACAGCAGATCATCTGCTTCCATCTCACCCTATCCCAGCATCCTCCTCTGTCACACAAGCTTCTCCTGCTCCTTCACTACATCCTTGAATGTTCTCTGTTCTTCCTCTTTTCCTTCTGCCTGGCAGCTCTATAGTCCCAACATTTAAAGTTTCTATTTTCACTAACATACTCCTACCTTTCCTTCCCTCATGCTGCCTTACAACATGCCTTCCCTTCTTCTCCTCCTCTGTATTCGGCCAACAGTAGCATAGTTTCCACCATCGCTGTCTTGGCCAGCAGCACCAGACGCAGCCTTTGGTAACCTGTGCCTTGACTGATCCAGTATGGAAATCTAATTTTTGATGATATGCCTGTTTGATTTGGCAAAGATTGTATTCCAGACTCCCTTCCTGACACGCCCTCCCCATTTATCCTTGCTTGAGACCAGGACTAGGGGCACACTGGATTGTGGTTCCCCCCCATTGCTGGGTTGTGTTTTCTATATTCTTAAAGTTGGCATTTCCATTTTCCTCATGTTCTGCCACCTGTTGTTGGCATGGTCATTCATGTACATCTTTGTATGAAATAGCAACCCACATGAACCTGCTTGCCCCTTTAAAAAAGAGAAGAAAAAACGTGTTACTAGTGGTCATAAACCACAGAACTTAAGTCTGTTGTAAAGAAGTTTGCAAATGAGTTTTATATCGTCTTGTAGTGTAGGCTCAAAATTGGTATTAAACTGGTTATTCCAGTTTTTTTATACACAGTCTTTTGTAACAGCTTCACCCCCTTAGTTGCCCTGAGTCAGTGCAACATTGGATGCGAGTTTCGTCGTTGTGCTTTGTTGAGTTTTATTGTTTGTAATTGGAAAAGAAAAAAATAAAGTCCGATCACCAAACGGAAACTGACACATCAGAAAAACCAGTAATGAAAGACACATACTAACCTCTGCAAAATATTATAAAAACGACAAATATGCAGCTGGTTTGTAAACTGAACTCAGATGTGACCAAAAAGTCTGAAGTGTTGCCATAAAAAACCAATGTGAAAGTATTCAGTTGGCTGGCTATTTGAAAAACAGTTATTCAGACGAATGGCTCGCTGCAGATGTTTTTTGGAGTTTGTTGTTGGTAATCCACAAACACAAGAACATCCCAGAATAAGTCAGGAGGAGAACACACAATCTGAAGTTTCATTACATATGGTGCGCATGCTGGCAGTTGGCGTCTCATTGTGTTTGTTTAAGGGGTTTTTGGGACCAGACTTCATATTTGCAGAATATTTTGAAGAGACGGGCCAAAGGTGGATCCAAAAACATTTGTGTTGAGTGAGTTTGTCCAGAGCTTTACATGGGCTGGGACTGTGGAAATGGAAAGCTGTCTGACACAGCATGGGTCCGAGGTATTTCTTGCCTTCAGTGCATCGTTTGATCGCCTACTATAAAGGAAAATATAGTGCATTAAACCTGCCTAACCACAGGTCATGTGAGACCGTCCCTGACATTTAGACAAAACAAATCTGTAGTGAAACTGTAAGAGAACTTGTAGCCTAAAATAGACAATTCTGACTAAATGTCCACATTTAGTTGGAATTGTATGATGTAGTGCCCGTGTTTGCAGTTCTGCATGATGCTGTGAAATTACAAGCAATTTAAACTTTTTTCCCTGACAAAAAACATGGTTTAGCACATCTTTAAAGGAGCTATTAGACCCGAATTTACATGAAATGAGCTGTTGAAACACCAAATGCTTTGCAGGTAACTTGGAGTTCAAGATGCTGTACAAGGATTGTGCACGCTTAGAACTTAGAGGCATATAACGTTTTTTGTGCACTTGTACATAAAATTCTTACTTGTTGCGTGACTAAAGCTTAGGTGTCTGCTGGGAGGACTTGTAGCCAAGCTTCTGTGACATCCAGCGGATTGAAGCTAAGGAAACAGGATTTTATAATCTTCTTGGAGGGTCTAGATGATTTATTTTTCCTACAGCCAGTAATACATCCAGCATTGCAAAGCAGAACAAGGAGTTTGTCATTTTGTTGAACCATCAGTTTCGCTTTGGAGAGCTGGGTTCACTGTGAGGGCTTGTCCCCTCGCGAGCAGAGCCAAGTGGTCTTAAACACAGAAAGAGTGTGAGTCATTGTGCTCTGTAATTTAGGCACACTGCAGCTGTCTTAAGTGACCACGACTGGAGACCTGTTAACCGGCCCGATCCACATGTAAAACTTTCCTTTCCTGTTAACGTAATAATTATAATGTCACTTCCCAGAGCTCTCTCCCTCAATTGCAGCATGTATAGCTTTAACTGCAATGACAGCTTGCTGCAGGATCTTTCTAGGACAGGCCTGATGACTATTTTGGGTCTCTGACCTTCTTTCCCGACAAAGAGCCTCTGTTAATCTCTTCTATAATTCCTGCACTGATTTTTTTTTTCTGGATAATGCAGCTACTGTAAATACTATTTTCCAAGGTTATGAGCTTTTCTTTTAAACCCTGTAAATATATGTCTTCCTCTATGGCAGTGAGTTGGAGCTGGACAGTCGAGTGGCACAAGGTGAACTGCTAACTCGGCTGAATGGGACACATAAGACTTAAAAGACTTTCCAATTTGTCTTTTTCTCAGCTATTTACGGTTCTGTATTTCAAACAAAATCTCCAAATGTGGAAGTCTGAGGTCCTGTGGTAAAGGAAGAGAGAATTACAGTCCTAATACTGCTGCACTTTTTCTGCTACAGTGTTTACATTGGTCTAGTCACTTTCTGGTCAGATTGCAACAGCATGTGGTTGAGTAAAACTGTGGTTGTCGCTGCTGCTGCTGTTTGAAACCCATCTTATTCCAGACAGACAGGTGGACTCTGTCTGGAAACTCTTGCAGTCGCATTTAGATGGCAACAGCTTTCTCAAGTGGCTTTCTAATAAAGGGATAGAACATTTGATCAGACGTTTTCCCGTAAAAGGAAAACCTCCTCACTAGCAGATTGTGCTGCCGCATGCATGTCATTCAGTGTGCCAAAACTAGCCATTTTTAGGTGGTAAGTACTCTGGTCCTGGCAGTGAATATTTATTTTATTTTTAGCCATCTGACTGGTTTTTATAAGGTCAATTTGTGCATTTATATAAACACAGATTACTTTCTAATAACTTTGGAGTATATTGGTATATACTGTACTTAATTTCACCGTCGCAGGATCAACAAAGAAAGCTATTTGCAGTGTGCATCTGTGTCTTTAAACATATCCTAAATAAATTAATGCCAGTAATCATTTGTAAACGTTTGCATTTTTGCATAATATACAGTCTAATATTAGCATTTTATGCAGTGCAGTGTTTCTGACCTTACTGCTAACTCCTGAAAAAAAATAACAGTATTTCTGCTCAATGCTTCCCTGTGCTCAGGAGTTATTAGATGTCTTTCTCTGTCTGATGCAGAACAACAGTGTGCACAGAGTTTTTTCCAAGTTTTTTCAGCGTTTGTTGAAGCTGGAAACAAGTCGATAAGAGTGATGTCATCATAAAAGATGAACAAAGGCATCATGAGATCATCTGTTTGTTGGGGTTGTCGTTTTGAAGCCTTTAATTTGGCATTTTGGCCTTCACCGTTTTGATGTTTTGCAACTTGATGCGATGAGTGGGTGGTGGGTTTGACTGACAACCTGAGGCCACTGCACGCTCATTTGGTAGTGATTTGTCAGTCATCGAGTAGCCACACCATAAAGCCTGTGCTGCTTTATTGTGTGCTTTGCTCTTAGTGGCACAATAATTTATGTATGATGCTGTGTTGAAGGAGTCTTAAAACTAACAGCAGTGACTTTCTGTAGACTTCTATACAATCAGAATTCTTTTTGACAACTGAGGTCAATCCCTGCTGGCCATTCGGGTCATGATGATAGTATCACACTGTTGTTGCAGATTTGTCAGCTACTCAACCATAATGAGAATGTCCCGTTCTACCACATCCCAAAGGTGCTCTATTGGACTGAGAACTTGTGACTGTGGAGGCCATTTAAACACACTGAGCTCATTGTTAAATTCAAGAACCCAGTCTGAGATGATTTGAGCTTTGTGATAGGCTCCAGGAGCCATCAGAAGATGCTAAGCTGGTCACAAAGGGATGGGCATGGTCAGCAGCAATGCTCAGGTAGACCATGGTGTTTAAATGCTTAGTTGGAACTAAGAAGTTACTGCCATCCTCCTTTCAATCTCTCCCATCAACAAGGGATTTTATGCCCAGAGAACTGCAGCTCACTGGATATTTTCCTTTCTGTGGACCATTCTCTGTAAACCCTTAAGATGGTTGCGTGGTCAAATCCCAGTAGATAAGTAGTTGCTAAAATATTCAGACTAGCCTGTCTGGCACCACCAACCATGCAGCATTCAAAGTCACTTAAATCACCTTTCCTCCCCGTCCTGATGCTCAGTTTGAACTTCAGTATGCCTAAATGCATTATATGTTTGACATAAAGGTGAGGGGTGATTTATGAGTGACTGAAAAATGTCTGTTATCGGTGATTACATTGCATTTCTCATGACTGGATTGGCCTCTTGTCGCCTTGTCACGCAAAAGTTGCATACATTTGCTCTTTTCCTTGCTGAAATGACAGATTAAAAGCCTAAATGAGATAAGTTTCATGTTTGTGTTCTTATTTCAAAGCCCTTCACTTTCACTTTATCACAGTGCGAAGCCCCTCTGTTGAGTTTGATCCCTTCTGTAACCTCACAGACAAGAGGTTGGCTTCATTGAAATTAGACTAATTATATTCCACACCTCTACACACGCATTTACTCTAAGCTGTACTTTTACTAGCCATTATCTCTTTAGTGTTTCATGACTGTGAAACACCCTCTTCCAAATTAAAGGTCGGAAATGTGCCAGAACCTTACATTATAAGCAGTTTTTTTGGGGGGGGAATTAAAAGCTGCCCAGTCGCTCCAGTCTGTCAGTCTGCACCAGTTTGACATCAGCCGCCAACTGAGAGCTTAGCTTAAGCTGCAGACTATGAAAATCTGTCTTTTCCCTTCAGCTTGTGCAGAGAGAGCGGGAGAGCTGAAATGTGCTTCCACAGACATTTTGGGATTTCTGCCCTGTGATGAAATGCAGCGATAGACTGTAAATGTCAGTAATCACCTGGGGATAAAGAAAAGAGACTGTTATGTGTAGTCATACAGAGGTGCACAGACGTTTTGTCAAAAATATTTTCAAATCAGGTCCTAGCTGGAAGGTGTGCTCAGCTTTTTCAAATCACAGCCATTACAGAAAACTCAGTTTGTTCATCATTCACACAAAGTATTCTCTTTAAAAGTTGGCGGTTTCTGTTTTTATTCATGATTTGAGATTTTAAAAAACATGTATCTATTACTTTGTAATAATGTAAGCAGTGTCTTTAATTCATAATTCAACTATTAATCAGAGCTGGCACTCTGTGCATGTGCTCTATGTAAGATTAGGCGACTCAATATAAGCCATAAGAAGGAAGCTTAGATGATACAACACAGACCAGTTTGTCTTTTTTCTCGTCTGATCTAACATTCACTAAAGTTTCAAGACAAAGGGTTGAAAATGTATAAAGCAGTTTTTGCCACAGGTTTTAAACACAGCGTGCAAATGCACTACCCTAGATTTTATGGGCTTTAACAACAAGCCCGCTCTGGTTTACTCATACATATAATAGTGGCTGTTGCCATGGTTTTGTTGCTTCGTTAAGCAACATGTTAAGCATACACAATGTTATGTTATAGAGCTGAAAGTTGGTTTTGGTGTTTAGACAAAGGAAAGCTGGAGAGCTTTATTTAGGATGCTGTGATTCACTGTGCTTTTCCCGCAATGACGGCCGCTCTTTGATTTACATCTGGACCCACGGAGTTTGAGCAGATGCTGAAAGCTATAGTGGATACATCATTCACCAAATAATCCATCACTGACAGAGTTCATCGATGACCAGATGATAGACCAGAAAAAGCTGAAGGAAGTAATTAAGTAGTGTTATACTTAAGTAACTAAATGCTACAAACCTTTTAAAAAGTTCACCTAAAAATGTAGCGATGAAATAAGGCATCAGTTAAGGTAAATTAGCTTCTGACCTTTGCTTCTTTGAGAAAATCAAATCCCTAATCTAAAAAAATGAGGGATAAATACATTTCTGGTATTGAAATTAATAGTTTTCCAGTTAGTTTTTGCATTTTGTGAAGTAATAGATAAAATCATGATGAAAAAAAAAAGGTTTTACTTGTCAGTACATAATTTTTAAAAAATCACCTGGTCTTTACTAAGTCCTAAAATTGGGCAAATAAGTTCATCTCAGTTTCAGATCGTGTAAGGTGAAGTTATTATTTAGAAAAGTTGGCACTTCTGTAATATTTTTTTTGATTATCAGGCTGAAATATCTTTATTTAACACATTGGCTTTAGACTGAAATAAAACTGCTCAAGTGAAATTTGAAATTTATCTGATTTATACCACATTTTAAAAAACATATTGCTTTCCAAGACCAATAAGCAGACTTTCATAACACAATACAAGCTACTGTTCACAGAAAACGTCAAGTTAACAACTAAATGAAAAGGAAAATTGGACACTACAACCCAAATTAATGATTTAAAAAACACTTTTTACGTGTGCGTTTTGTTTTTTTTTGTCCGAGTACATGTTGTACTCTTTGGGAATTCTTTGCGTTTTTTTAGATGCAAAGTGATGCTTGGTCACTCTTGAAATACTCTCAAGTATGGGTATGTGTTGGTGCATGCGACCACAAACTGCAGAGATTTTGTGCTGTTTCACATCAGCAGAGAATCGGGTCGTGAAAGACTTAATGAAAGCCTTGAAATAACCTTCTCTCGATGCCTGCGGAGATGTTCGATCTGTAGAAATAGAATTGTAATTCTATGCTTAAGTACAATATACCCCTAATTTGTCAGTGCTCTGATTGGAGCTTTGATTGCTAAATATAAGTTTATGATAGGTCACTGGATTTTCTTTCTGCTGTAGCGCTGTGGAGACTTCTCAGTAGATTAAATGAGGTCTTTTGGGGTGAGTATTGTATTTCATGCTCCCCTTGGGATTTTATTGTGTGGGTTACAGTAAGTTCAGTCCTTGATATCACAGGCAGAGTGTTTCAGACTCCAAGAGATGATATTGGGGCTGTTGGGACAATTTTAACTCCTTGGCCTATCTGTTGTGGTGAAGGGAGTGTTTATATGTGGGGAAGATTGGTGCTAACTGTCTAATTATGTATGACCTTACGTTTCAGCGTTCCCAGGGTACAGTAACAGTAACTTGATGTAGCACATGCTCTGTAATCAGTTATGTCAAAGACCACATAAGGCACACTCTCACAGATAAATCTTCAATGTGGTGCAGAACGCACGTCCCCTCTTTTGTTGGAGCTTTAATTATGTTTCTTTCACACAGAAAAGGCCATTTTTGTGGGACTAAATTGATCACCTCCAGCTTGTTCAGCTTATTTGTGATAAAGTTTATTTATATGAATCAGGTTTTAACAATAAAGCAGTTTGCCCAAACTGCAGTTTCTCGCCAGCTTTTAGAGTACTCAGCAGATCCTTTTGCCTCTGTTCCCAGAGAGCCAAATGGGCCACACATGAAAGTTGATAGACCTGGATGTGAGACACGAGCTTCTAAATTCCACAAACCAGGTGGAAGGCCACAGCTCGACCCCATGAGCTGAGTACTTAACTCTCCACCTGAAGTTCTCTCATTAGAAAAGAGCAGTGTAAACACATGCAGCTGCCAAACAGCTTACACTTTCCAAAACCCAACTCTCATTCTTCATCCAAAATTGAGCCATTAGGCTCGCAAAGTACACACCATTAAGTTAATGCCAATTAAGTTGTTTCGGAATTTATCTATTTATGGCTGACTTCAGGTTAATGAAAGAAGTGTTTGAAAAGGGTTTCTGTTTATTTGAAAGTGGGGTGGGAAGGTGGATTGAAAGATATCTTTATGTTTTTATCTTGTCTTTGTTGATTTAGATTTATGTTATAGGGGCAAAGCAGTTTAAAGCAAACCATGAAACTGATTTGCTGAAGCGTTTTATTAAATGTTTTACTCGTTTAAATGTTGTTTTATTTATTTTATTTTTGTTTATTTATTTATTTATATATACAACCAAGGCTTCAAAGTATTATCAATAGTTTTGATGCATGTAATGACAGTTTGTACCATGAGAGCCAGACGATTCCCTCAGCAGCTGGTGGAGACCAAAACGAGAGCTTAAAGAAATTCTGGAGAATTATGCTCTATTGGACTGAGAACTTGTGACTGAGGAGGCCATTTAAACACACTGAGCTCATTGTTAAATTCAAGAACCCAGTCTGAGATGATTTGAGCTTTGTGATAGGCTCCAGGAGCCATCAGAAGATGCTGATAATGTTCCACTGTGTGCTTTCTGTCCAAGTATGTTTTTACTGCACTGGCAGTTTGTTTGGGAGCATTGTCATGTGGAAAGTAGAAGCTGTTGCCAATCAGACGTTTTCCATACAGTATTACATGGTGGATGAAAACCTGATGCTCCTTTCCTGCATTAATTTTACCATCGATTTTGTCGATGACAGAGTCATTAAACCATGACAGAGTCTCCACTGTGTTTTACAGATGGCTGTGACGCTCACCATTGCGGACCTCATCCATAGATATTGATGACAATTTGAAACAAAAATGTCAAATTTCAATTAGTCAGTCCATAAGACCTGTTTCGCCCTGATCTTCAGTCCAGTTCTTATTTAATTTGTAATACCTCGGCCTTTTCACCCTCTTTCCATTCATTAAAAATGGCTTCTTGACAGCCACTGTCCAGACCATTTCGGATGAAGCTTCAGCAGACAGTAGGTGGATCAATTGAAGCCAGATGTATCTCTCAGATCCCGTGTCAAGAAAAAGCCTATTTCTTAAGGAGATGAATTTCAGACACTGTTCATCTTCTTCTTTTGTCCTCCACTTGTCCAGTGTCCTGAGATTTTTTAAGGTCACACTGCATGCAATGCTGAGATAGGTTTTTGGCTGATAGCTCTTTTGGAATCACCTTGTTGCTGCAAAAACAGTTTTATGTCTATCAAACTATATTATCATTGGGATTTTTCAGACTCAACTAAAGAAATGGGAGCAAATGTGTTCTTAAGAAACAAAAGCAAAAGAAACAAATAAAAAAATAAAAACATTCATCTGAAAATGGTCAAGGGTCCAAGGTTTGGACTGAAAATGAGGCTTTGACAAACTTTGGTCGTTGGAAACAAAATAAGAGGAAATGAGGGGTGGCTCAAGACATAGTACTGTATATTTGCTCTGTATCACTTGATTGTATAAAGAACAAAATATTTGTTTACATTATATATGGTGGTTTACTTTAGTTAATGGTGGGAGTATAAAAGTGGGTGAGCTTAAATTGCTTATGGACTCAAAAGTATGCATGCAGAGCGCAGGTTTTTGATATATAAAACACATTAAGTTCTTCCTCATTTCCCCTAAAATAATAATCATAATGATGACAATAAACTCACTGTTCCCTCTCAACTTTTGTACCCCTGCAAAATATTGACGCAGTCCCTTTACCAGTTTCTTAGATTTTTATTTACTTCTTAGGTAAACTAATTATCTTGAGGCAAATAGCTCAGAGTTTAGCAGCAAACATGATTATTATGAAAGTTATTAACAAAATTGAGATATATCATAGCTCCCTTATAAAAATACTTAAATGCTGAGTGAGGTAAAGAGAAACAGCATGGGCCTTGTAGACTCTCTATATGACACAGTATGATGCATATAACCCATGCCTTGGAGCAGCAGGGCAGGGTGGGTGCTTGTGGTCACTGTCTCTGCACTCAGTGTCTCCAGTGGGCCCCCCCTGCACATTTAACCCAGTGGCTTTCTGCCAAACCCCAAGGTAGCAAGCAATGAAAATGAGAGTGTTGCCTTAGGAGTTAAAAAAAGTTATGCTTTGATCATCCTCTTTGGCTGTTTATTCCCATGCTTGTTCAGCTATATCTACAGAATTAGTATTGCTGGGTGAAATGGGATTTTAAGTGCAATCGTTTAGGTTTTCTGCTACCTTACCATTATTGGTACCAAAAAGGTTGCAAATTGAGATTCTCTTGTCTCTTGTCAACCACCAAGCCTGAAAAATGCGTCATAAGGGACATGATACAGTAATTTGTGGTTTTGGCTATAAATATGATGCATGATACATAGAGAAACACAGTATATTCATTTTCCCCAGAGGCTTTGTTAAGTGAGGTACCTGCTGCAATTTTCTTAACTTTAAATATATAATGTTCCACAGAGTCTTTTTTTTAGAGGTGTTGCCAAAATGAGGAGTACACAGAGATATCGTCATAACTTTTAAGGTAATTAACAACTAATTTTCTTAAATACTGAAGTAATTAAGAAAATAAATAGATAGACAATTCACTTCACTTCAACTTTATTTATATAGCATGAAATTACAACAACAGTTGTTTCCATCAATCAATCTATTCCGCTTATCCTTATCATGTGGGGATTAACCTGTCCCAGCTGCCATTTCAACCATATATATTTAGTTGTCTTATTTCTTGTATTATTTAATTTAGTTTAGTTACTGTTCTTACTGTGTTGGAGCAACTGTGACCACATAATTTCCTCAGGGGTTAACAAAGTATTCATATTTTGATTCACAGGGTGCGATTCAGGGTGCACCCTAGAGAGGAGGCCAATCTGACGAAGGGCTCAGTTGCTTCAAGGCGCTTTATAGTGTAAGGTAAATACCCTACAGTAATACAGAGAAATCCCCAACAATCAGATGAACCCCCTATGAGCAAGCACTTGGCAACAGTGGGAAGGAAAAATCCCTTAAAAGGAAGAGACCCCCAGCAGAGCCAGGCTCAGAGTGGGGCAGCCAGCTGCCACAACTGGTTCGGGGTGAGGGCAGGACAAGTAACTAATTTAGTATTAAGACAACAGCTTAAACTTTTATTGTCATTTATTTAAGTTCCCACCATGATCACTCAAAGAAATTATTACTCCTAGGAAGCAAATACAGAATTTATCAAATATATAGATCAGGATTTATCACGGCATACAGAGATAAATGCAGAAAACAATGCTCCTATGTTCCAATGCCATGCAATGCAGTTCAACATGATAAAAGGCTAAACTCTTTTCTAGTCATGTTAGCAGAGCTTAAAACTGATCATGTGTTTGGCTAGTTGAGTGTCTGGAGCATCAGTAGATAATCAAAACGCCCTCCAAAAAGTACTTTATTCTGAAACTCATAAAAGAAATGGCAAAAATTGCCTCAGGACGATTACACAGCATCAAAGTTTGGCTCCTACCAGAAAAGAACAAAGTGGGAGGCCCCGCTGCACAAATGAGACAGCGGGTAAGTAAATCAGTCTCTAGGTCGAGACAGAGATGCCTCACAGGTCCTTAACTGGCAGTTTCATTAAACGGTACCCATTATGGCACAATTGTGTTGGTGTACAGAGTGGTTGATATTGTTGTGTGAAAACTTTTGGCAGTTTCCCCTTCTTTTGAGGTACATTGAGACTATGATTAAACTCACACAGGATGGTGCACCAGACGCTCCACTAGCAGAATTTATTGCGTCTTTAATCAGCAGTTTTCGGCGCGACGACTTCTGAAAATGGGCCTGTGTATGTCTGCGGAAATTCATAAATGGTTTATGAAGAACGATCTCTTTAATTACTGTCAGTTTCAACATTTCTGATCAATATTTATGTCATATGCTACATTTTTTACGTGACCTCAAACATCGTGTGTGATGGCAGACATTTTTTTAAAGGTTTTTTTTTGTCACCTTAATATACGATTCTCATATAGCAAGGGGACAAAACACTGTCAAGTATATTTTTAATATGCTAAAAACAGTGTTGGAGAGAAAAAGTCCAAAACAATGTAAACAGCTACATGCAAAAATCCAGACATCAGACAGTTTTCCTCCTTAAGTTTAGTAAAGCAAAAGCAGAAAATGTTCCTGTTTTCCTCTCTCGTGCTGACTTTGTGGTGACATGGATATTTATAATGGGAGACCAACGTCTGGATACCTACCGCTCTTTCCTCCATAACTGCTGATGTTTGCATCCAATCCATTCCTCTTTTATGTAAAATGATCATCAGTGGCGTCCTGGATGATCCAGGCTTGCACCAAATATTACAATAATTTAACTCATTTTAATGCACAGAATGTTCTTTCTGCAGCCTTAGTTTATGTGGAAGAAGACGTATTCATACTTGTGCCTGTGTATTTTTACCTTGTGGTTACTTATGGCTATTGGTCAACACAATCAAAGTGAGAAAAACATTTTTTGAGGTACAGCATCACCACAAGTGCTCAAAACAGCATTAATGGTCCCTGAGGATATCCGTGAGAAGGAAAGAAGTGGACGTAATCACGGGCCCAGGTCCACCCAGTGGTTACTGGTCATCAGCACAACCCAAAGATCAGCCAATGACATGGAAGCAGCCCTCCCTGTCTGTTTATATAAGCTGAGAGGAACAAGTAAGAATCAAGGGGGGGGGGGGCACTCGTATCTTTCAGCTGTCCATCCAAGATTGCTTAATATAAAACTAAATGCGTAGATTGTTAAAATTATAAGGAGCCGATATGAAGGAGGAGATGTGGCAATTTTCCTGCATCCACATGAAAGCAAGAAGTTAAAAATACAGTTTTTTGGGTCTTGTGAGTCACGTCATTTTTATAAGAGCCTGAAGTTAAATATATCCACCCAGGGTGACAATTTTCAAGTTAAAGCTTAAGTTAAGTGTATTATTCGTGTAGCCCTTAATCCTAGCTACGCTCTCAAAACGCTTCTAAAGACCAACATTGTGGAACATCAAATGAACTTTAAGACCTGCAGTGAGAACAACGAACCCCCCAACTCCCCCTATTTATCTGCACTACAATTAGTCACTCAGCTCCAGCTGAAACCTTACGCAGTCCAACCACATGCCCGAGTTAACGTTACTGCTGCTTTAGGCGTCTCCTGAGCTCTTATCTCAAAATGCATCAGAATAAAGAAATTGCTATGGTTAGCCTTAATGACAAAATTACAGCACAAACAGACAAATACCTTATGACTCTAATGATATATGTTTAAGTGTTCAGATGATTTTCATGCTGTACATGTGGACGCGCTGGAGTTTGTGTGTTAGTTTTTGGAAGCTCTGTAATGATACAGGAATGATGCTGGGGAAAAAATATTCTATAGATGGTGCAGACATGTCATTTGCTTGCTCGTAAAATTAGTTTATTAAATTCCATCCATCCTCATCCGCTTTATCCGAAGTCGGGTCGCGGGGGCAGCAGCCTAAGCAGAGAAGCCCAGACCTCCCTCTCCCCAGCCACCTCCTCCAGCTCATCCGGGGGAACACCAAGGCGTTCCCAGGCCAGCCGAGAGATATAATCTCTCCAGCGCGTCCTGGGTCTGCCCTGGGCCTCCTCCCGGTGGGACATGCCCGAACACCTCACCCAGGAGGCGCCCAGGGGCATCCTTGTCAGATGCCCGAACCACCTCAACTGGCTCCTTTCGATGTGGAGGAGCAGCGGCTCTACTCTGAGCCCCTCCCGGATGGCCGAACCTCTCACCCTATCTCTAAGGGAGAGGCCAGCCACCCTTCGGAGGAAGCTCATTTCTGCCGCTTGTATCCGCGATCTCGTTCTTTTCGGTCACTACCCACAGCTCGTGGCCATAGGTGAGGGTCGGGACGTAGATCGACCGGTAAATTGAGAGCTTCGCTTTTACACTCAGCTCCCTCTTCACCACGACGGACCGGTGCAGCGTCCGCATCACTGCAGCCGCAGCACCAATCCGTCTGTCGATCTCCGGCTCCTTCTCCCATCACTCGCGAACAAGACCCCGAGATACTTGAACTCCTCCACTAGGGGCAGGAACTCATCCCCGACCCGGAGTGGGCACTCCACCCTTTTCCGGCTGAGAACCATGGCCTCAGATTTGGAGGTGCTGATCCTCATTCCTGCTGCTTCACACTCGGCTGCGAACCGTTCCAGTGCGAGCTGGAGGCCCCCACCGATGAAGCCATCAGAACCACATCATCCGCAAAAAGCAGAGATGAGATTCTGAGGCCACCGAAGTGGAAGCCCTCCGCCACTTGGCTGCGCCTAGAAATCCTGTCCATAAAAATTATGAACAGAATCGGTGATAAAGGGCAGCCCTGGCGGAGCCCATCACCCACCGGAAACAAGTCCGACTTATTGCCGGACTTGTTTCCGGAGTTTATTAAATTAAAGTGACTCAAAACTTTGACCACAGTGTTTACGTTCCAGTTTTAAACCTGCAATTGTGATTTCTATTTCAGGGTGTAATAAACGTATATTAATGCTTGTGCTGAATAAAAAAAGTCTCTCACGTGCAGCCTCTCGGTTGTTGACTGTCTATTTCCAGCTCTGTGTAGACAAATATACACAGTGGAAACCATGATGGCAGGGATGTGTATATATACAGCAGTGGAGGACCGCCATATTCCTTTTGGTCATCAGGGTGACCACAGGTGGTTTCCATGTAAAATACCACTGTCTGATCAGTGAATATACACCCCTGAGGGTTTTTCTCAATTGACTTTATTGCTCTTGCTGTCTACAATCTTTCTAAAAATGGTTGTCTGCAAAAAAGTGCAGCGCTTGTTCTTTTCCAGTTTGAATCCCTTTATTTAAACATTTTTTAAAAATCTTAGTAGCAAAGTTGTCCATGACTCTGATTCTGGTAGAGTCTGGCTCTATGATCAGATCAATCATCGGGTTGGAAGCAGAAATGTAAAAAATTAATGAGATTCTTAAAAGTGCAGTAAGAAAAAAAAAAAAGTCTGAGTCTGTTGTTATAATGCAGAGTAGCCCATGCAGCTTACGTGCACCACCTCACCTCGCAGGTTACGGGCAAAGTGTGGGTCTGTAAGGTCTCCCTGGCAAACTCTACATTTCTGCTCCTTGTCCACTCTGAACTTTGTTTTTGAGGCCTGCATCTGCAGACGAGAGAGTAAAAGTGCAACAGGGCTCATAAAGAAAAAGGAGAAATTCAGTGTTCACTGCAGTAAAAATGTGAACTGTATCATTAAACTCACCCAAGTGACCTTGTGCCTCAGGAGCTCCGCCCGGGCCAAAGCCTGTTGCAGTCTCACCATCTGCCTCTGGTGGAAGGTTTCCCTGAGGGATACGACTAAAAACTGAGAGACCAGTTGAACAGACCAGGACTCAGGAAGGAGCTGGAGTACCTTCTCCAGTGCAAAAACCTGAGGTTGGCTGTTAAGTAGATCCACAGCTGCACCTGTGAGATCCTTGGAGCTCAGGTAGATTTGGAGAAGAGTGAGCAGGAGGACCTGCCTGAATTGTGAGTCCTGGTCCTGGGCAGCCTTGCAGCAGTAGGCCTCTGCAGCCTGGAGGTCTTTCTCCTCGTGTACAAGCATCTGCAGTGCTTGGTAGTGTTCACCAGACCTACCAAGGAGAATGGCCTTCTCTGGGTGTAGGGTTGTTGACTTTAATCTATCTGCAATGAGTTAAAAATCATGACGTTTACTTTAATTTGCTGCTAATTCTACAATGATTTATTTTAATACGCACTAATTCACACACCATACACTGTGGAGATGTTATAGAATTTGGACTCCCATAGCAGCTGCTGCAGCTTCCCTCTGGTCACCCTCACTCTTTCATCTTCCTTTTGCAGCATCTGAGTAACATATGCCAGGGCCAGACGGTTGTGATGGCTCTCTTCCTGGGGGCAGATTACATCAATCATGTCTGCGCATTTAATTTAGGTTATTAGATTAAGGAGCTGTTGGTGTACCCACCTCGCTATTTAAATCATGGATTAAGTACTCAAGATAGAAAATCAACGCCAGTGGAAACGTCTCCAAGAATGTGAGGACATCTTGTGTTTCAAATTGACCATCTGGTGGGCGCTTGATGAAAATCTGCACACCTGTCTTTATCAAATAAAGTAAAATGGATTTAATCACTACAAATTGGTTTATAAGGCAATTTCTACAAAAAAGGTGGTGCCATTTAGAGCTGTTGACGTACACAGTCGCAGATACATTTATATTCCAATCATCTTATGGGATTTATCGGCATTTAAAACAAGAATTTAAACATAAAAAAAACTTCTGGCTCTGCTACTGACTTTATGTTTGACAAATTGCTGCCATATGAGCACACAGTGGCCCTTGGTTTTTCAATCATATCTACCACACCCTCATCAGCTTCAGTTTCATTAAAACAAGACGATGACAGCCAAAATTATCAGCTCAAGGCTTAAAAACAGGAATACTTAAATCATTAGTTGATGTCCATATATATATATATATATACAGTGTGGTTTATGCAGACCAGAGACAGATTAAAGGGAAAAAAAACACCTCAGTGTTTCTTAGTAAGGGACCATGAATCACTTTAGCAGCTTTAATGCACTTTACCATTTATTTATTCAGCATTTCTTAGACTCTGATGGAGGGATGGAATATGATTCTTTCTAAAGATCACCCCTCATTTGGTGTTTTGATTATAGTGGTTCAACACACTACCAAACCTTAAAGGTCACTGCAGGCGATTCACACAGTTTCATATGTGTTTAACCATTGAGTGACTCTACTGCAGATGAGGGTATCAGCGTCCTGGAAGAAGCCATTCCACCAATCAGACAAAGCAATTCAGATTTTCCTTTAATTTGTCACTTTTCTGTATCTGCAATACATAGTTATATTGTACAACTCTGCCCTCTGCAGTTTAGTAGTGAGCGTGAAAAATGAAAAAGGCACCTCTTGGTTTCTTTGTAAAGTCCAATCTGCAAATGCCCACACGGTGTCTTTGTCTCTGAGCTGACTGAGAGTCGCCACTATGTGTCCATATACGTCTGAGCAGGAAGAGTCTTTACACAAGCCATCTGTAATCTTCACCCAAGTCTGGAAAAATACAACCAGTTAAAATACACTGCTTTCATACATCAAGTTTGTGTGAACATATGTGATGTTTTTTTGGAGGGGGGGGGGGGGGTACCTTTACTGCATCAGTGTGCATCCCGTGGCTTTCATAGAGGGAACCTAAAGCAAAAAATCTGTAAAACAAAGAAGTCAAAATGATTCTCAAAAAGTAAATGATCTGAAACTTCTTTTAAAACCAAAAGCATGCTTGTGTCCTAAGCAAAATATTCTGATTTATAGGTGTGATTTCAGATCATTTGTATAACTAATAATGATTCATTTTCACCTGTGGTGTTGCTCCAGAACAGGGACACAGAGGTCCAGACTGCACTTATTGGGAAAAGCAACAAGCTGTTGGAGTTTTTCACCATCGTTCATTTCTACATACAGCCTCAGGAGGGTGCTGTCCACTTCCTTACTGCACTTCAGGCCTCGCTCTGTCCCCCTTACTGCTCTGAGAAAATCTCCCAGGAAGGCCAGGTAATGATGAAATTTGTTTCTGTCCTCCTTCTTGAGCACCTGGAGATCTCTGCCCTTGTTTATTTGATCAAGATGAGATTGAAAGTCCTCGCTGAGACACATATCTGGGTACAGGCGGATGATTTCTCTCGGGTCCAGCTCACCTTTACTGTTCAAGTGGGTAATAAGTATACATTTTTTCATATGGAAGAAGCAGAAAGTACACATCTTTAAAGCAGTGTTCTGACATTTCTTTATCATGTATTTTGGAGTGTTTTGTTAGGGGAGAGGGAGTTTTCTCTCACATGAATAGATCTTTGGCTTGGGAAAAACCCTCCTGGTAAAAATGAGCAAATCCAGCCAGGCAAGTGATGGCCTTCTGTAGCTCCTGCGAGGGGAAAATAGTCTTATTTTTAAACCAGGCACATATTGTATGAGCATATTTAACGCACCAATATGTGAACTGAAATAACTGAGGCAGAAGACACTGTGACTCTCTTGAGGCTAAAATGTTACACTTCAAGAAAAACAAGTAGCAGAAAAATGGGAAATGTCTATGATAAATGATTGTGTTAATTTGCCTCTTCATCTTTAACCTGTAAGCTGAGATGTGGCACAGATTACGCTAAAAGTCAAATGCCATCTGCTGTCCTCAGTTGCATTCATCGATATCGAATATACCTGCGTATACTCTCTGTAAGGTAACAAGTCTATGCTTTGACAGTCTGATAAATGGTAAATTCAAACCATATTATGCATTGCCAGTTGGGTTTGTAATGCATGAATCTGAAAGTCAATAGGATTCTACAAAGCAGCCGGAGCTACAGCAGCACAAAAGCAGGCAGCAAAAGTAAAAGATTTGGAGGCTACCTGATAACGCCAAAGCTATATTTTTAAATCAGTGTGATGTTTGCATCCTTCAATGTGCCTATAAATTCTGTTTCACCTTGTACGAGTCAAGTGGATGACGGCTTTGAGCCCCTTCCAGCAGCAATAAGGCCTCCTCAACCCTTTGGTGCCATACAAGTGCCTGGATCTGCTCTTCGAATGGCACCAGGCTCAGGCTGAAAATGTCTCTCTCTGTGAACACTAACACACCATCTGAGGGGACATTTGCTTTTGGTTTTTAGAAACTCGCAGAAGGTGCAAGAATGACTGACTGAATTAGAGCAAACTGAGACAAACATGACTACGTCTTTTAAAAACAATAGCAGGCTCTCTGTGATTAATCTGACCTGGATCAGAGGAGAAACTGATGTCGCCTGATTTACCTGAAATTGAAAGCAGACCCCTTGCTCCAGTGAGACTCACAGTCTGTTTGCGTTGCTGATCCAACATGCTGTAAACAGACAACAGTTCGGGCTGCAGGCTTAGGACGTAAGGGAAACATGCCCCGGCTGCCAGCACCTCCTGAGGCCACTGCAGGGGAGGGCGCTGGCATATCCCCGTCTTCATCACAAACATGCCTGAGGGATGAGAATGGAGAAATGATATCTTGGCAAAATAAATATCCTCTGGCTAGATGGATTAATGACTTATGAGTGATATGAAATGAGCTGTTTTAGAAGCTAAGAATAATGGCACATGAATGTAAAGCCTGTTGGATATTTTGGCAGCTCTTACCCAAAAATTCGGGCCCATTCAGGAGGAATTCTCCTTCTCCCAGTGAGGTAACGATAACATGCTGCCTGCTGTGATTATGAGGAAAGAGCTCCTCACAGCTCCCAGTCTGAATATCACAGAGGAGGTACCTGTCACTGGTGGCAAGACACAGAGTTGCACCATCCACCGCCAAGGCCACAGGGTCTTGGAGCAAAGAGACTTCCTTTACAACCTCCCACCTGTCCACTCCCACCACATGGATCCGGAGCACTTTCCTGCGGCTGGAAGACGTCACCATCTGCACACACGTCCCCTGCGATGCGAGCAATGAGTCGCACACCTCAAACAAAGACACATGCTGGATCTTCTTCAGAGCAGGAACAGGCTCTAAGGAAAACATGTTGAGGGCAGTAACGCTCCGGTCCCACAGGACCAGCAGATGGTTGAAAAGTGGGACTGCCCTCAGTTGATTTACAGAGTTGCTTGAGCCTAGTTTTCTTGCCCTACCTTCTCTGATTTTGGTCAGGCCAGGGCTCTTGTCTCCATTTGTGCTGCTTGTCAGAATGAGGTGTTGGACTGTTGCATCTTTAGTCCCTATGTAAACATTTTGGTCATAGCACTCAAGGCACTGGATGCAGGATTTGTCCTCTTTCGAGACTGCTCGTTTTTCATATATGTGAGCTTGTCTGAAGGCACTAAAAGCCATTGCAAAAAAAGTATTGATGTTGAATAATGGGATGCAGTTCAAGCAGAAGAAAAAGGAGTTCTTTCAAAAGTCACTGATATATGCTTAAATCAAAGCTAAACACAGTAAAATGTTCCTACCTCTCTGTTGTCCAACCTTCCTCTAATTCCGCTACAAGTTTATGAAGTGTAAAAAAGTTACAACTCCCCCCATGTGACTATATCCTGACAGGAAATCTATGTCAGCATTTTGTGTCGCTCATCCTGCCATGTGAGGACACTTACACAACTCATCCAACAGCCTCACCAAGAAAACCAACTTTTACAAGTTCGTGGTGAAGAAGATGGATATTTTTGAGGTGGCCACAGTTACGGCTTCTTGTGTTCTTGGTATGCGGGCAAGGGCTAAAGCGGTCACTTTGGTCAGTGGATAATGGACAAGCAGAAGCGATCTGCTGATCAAACCGTATGTGGTTTCTTTGAGTTTGTTTACAACGTCCGTGACATGGGTGTGATGAGGTCAAGAGGCAACAGAAACACAGCAAGGGGGATTGTTTTATAGCAATGATTGCCCCAAGGATGACTGAGAGAAGACACTGTGGTCATAAAAACAGAAAAAAAACCTACCACCGCAGCTATATCTGTTGCAGTGAACTTTGTGCCCTCTGTCCTCACTGTGGAATTTGAGTTAAATATACAAAAGGCCCAGAGCAGATTAAGTTATGATGAGATGAACAAAAGCAGTACTAAAAAAGATCTATATGGCAAGACATATTTCACCTGAGGCAAATCCAAAAATCATGCATCATTTATTGTTTCTTTAGTGGATACATTTTTATCTAGGCACAACAGATGTACAATAAACTGCATCAGACAGCTAATGATTGTTTTGTCATCAAGAAAAACATACATGCCAGAGTAACTTTAAAATCTGTGTGTGGGTGTGTGTGAGTGACATACAAGACATAATGTCTTCTTTTTTAAAAAAATTAAACACAGCAAAATAATGACACTTTGGGGGTTTTTTTGTGCAAGGCATTCTTGTGGGAGACTTTCATAGATCCACAGTATTTCTATCAGAAAGCAGGCGTTGTTGTCATTTGGGTAGAGCTGTGATCCTGGCATGTAAAGGTCATTTGTCCCTCCCGCAGTCAGTGCACAAAATGTTGTCACGCTGGGTGAGGAAGCCACGTCCCACCAGTGACACAGAGCACTGCATGCAGGTGAAACACTCGCTGTGCCACTGGCGTTCCTCAAAGGAGATGTACTTGGCTCCTGCCAGACCTGCACACATCAGAGAGCCATGCATTTATGTCACTGTGAAATCATTACATTGTGTTGCTAACACTCCCTAGATAACACAAACTTAAAGGCTTAAAT
This sequence comes from Oreochromis aureus, assembly GCF_013358895.1. NCBI lineage: Eukaryota > Metazoa > Chordata > Actinopteri > Cichliformes > Cichlidae > Oreochromis > Oreochromis aureus. The sequence goes on from NC_052960.1 coordinate 14,160,195, forward strand.
GTGAGGAGCAGAGCACTTGCTTGGTATTAGATTAAATGGAAACTCACTAGTAATGGGCTTGGTGCAGCCCACACACTTCTTTGCGTATAGGTTGCTGAAGCACTCCAGGCAGTAGGGGTAATTTTCTCTGGTGGTGAAGCGCTGGCCTGACAACTGCTTTCTGCATCCAATGCACAGAAAACACTCGCGGTGCCAGGGCTTCTCTTGGTAGGTCACCCCACCTGTTGTGATGGCCTAGAAGAAGCACAAGCAAGAGAAACAGAGCGCTCAACAAAAAGAGACATGCAGTGCTATTCCCATTTCTTCCCTTTACTTTGCTCCCTGCAGTGTGACTAACACAAAAATGCCAGAGTCAGGGGGATTTACTGTAGCACTCAATACACGTAATCCACTCAGCTGTAACCCTACCTTCTTACAAGCGGAGCACTGGTATGCAAACTGCTTCTCGAAGCAGGCCACACAGAAGTAACCGGTGTCTTTAGGGATGAAGGACTTGGTTCCTATTGGCTGCTGGCAGCGGTGACACAGGAAGCAGGTCTCATGCCAGCTGTTCCCCTTGTATTCCATTTTGCGGGAACCTGGCACACGGGACGAGAGCAGCTTAGTCAGCATATGGTCCCTCTATGACAGAAACACACCACGGCCCAAAGCTGGCCTGCTTTGTCTGCAGGGAGGGGATGATGCAACTGAAATAATCTTGGAAAGAATTTTAGGCAAAGGAAGAAATTCTAGTCTTTTGAACAATTTTTTTTCAATAAGAAATAAATGTGTGTAATAAAAACCATGACTATTTGTTAAATTTACATTTTCCCAGGCTTATCTTTTTGCTCATTGTAGCTTCAAGGTGGATACTGTAAGAGGTTTCACCAAGTCGGTGCTGCCTTATCCTTAAATTTTAGCCATAACCTCTGAATATATATTTAACAGTATATTATGATCTAGCTTTCAGGTGACATTATCCTGTACTATCATCACTGCATGTACCTGGCATGATGGTTTTCTTGCAGGTGGTACACTTGGAGGAGTAATCCTGTGCATGGCACTCAGTGCAGAGCAACAAATCATCCTTGGCTGCAAAGGCCTTTTCCACTAGAGAGCGGCTGCACTTGCCACACTTGAAGCACTGCTCGTGCCAGTGACGATCCTTATAGGAGAGATCCTGCGAATATTTTGTATGTGATTATTATTGATGTTCTGTAAAGCTAATGGTTCATTTAACAGCTCTAAAACTGAAATACAGCCACATTTCTCATCTACAGGCTCAAACCGCTAACCTCACATTCTGATCTCGCACTACACTGTTCTCACTGTCTACACTGTTTTTCTTCCTTACCTTGCAGTTACAGCCAATTGGTAAGGAGCATGCCTCGCAGTTGTTAGCGAACAAGTTCTCGTAGCACTTAGTGCAGTACTGCGTGTCCTCTTTCATTATGTACTTCTTCCCCAGCAGGGAGTCTTTGCAGTAATGGCAGTCTAAACGCTCGCTGGTGGGCATCTTATTTGCTTTTCTTAGCTGCAGGTCAAAGAGAGCAGAAGGAGAAAAATTGAACAATAAGGAAGAACAGAAGAGATGGTGAAAAGTAATAATAGTCCAAGCAATTTATCCTCTTTCTCATCAAGCAAGTAAAGAGGACAAGCAATTTCCCCTTCTTTCAAAAATAATTTCAAGAAAAAAACAACAGTGTTGTATAAAGAGTTCTCTACCTCAGTTGATTCAGGGTGAGGATGAGACTGAAGCCAGGGACTGCAGAGGCACAGGGATGGGGCAGGGATGAAAAGGGGTCAGGCAGGATTATGGGGTATCCACTAGGGGGGCTCTTCTATAAATACAGGCCCTCTTATTAGCAGTGATCTCTGGGGAGAATGGACATACTTCACTGCATCGTTCTGCACCTTTTAAGGGAGTTGATGGTGCGCTGATCTCTAAGGCTTTGGACTGATTTAATCTTTGTTGTCTCATCCCCCGAATGCAGAAAAGCAGAGAGATTTGCAACTTTAGCACAAGAAGATTACTGTTGGGAAACATGACTGACCACCATATAAATAATGTAAGGCTTCCAAATCAGTTTCACATGTATACAGACAATACATTAAAAGAGAAGATTTGAGCTTGAAAATGCTAAATCTTTTCGACGCACTATTATCAGCTTGGACAGTGGTACCACAGCAGAGATAGTTAGCCATTTGGATGCTGTAACATGTCTGGACACACTTGTGGCCTTTGTCAGTGCCTCCTACACACACAAGCAGTTGCAGATGGCTTATGAGAAGTAGGTGCCAGCAGCTTTTGTGACTGCCAGGTACTGAACTATATTGCCAGGACCTCTCAGTGGCTATTGAGAGCACCTTGGCAGCACTTCAGAAGGGCGAAGCTGCGTGCTTGTGGGCCTTCAATCCAACCCCAGCAAAATAAGAGAGGAGGAGCAGTAATGACAGTTTAAATGGTGACCATCCTGCTAATAGCGATACTCTTGTTACTCCTCTCGTCCTTTCTTACCTGTTTAAACATTTAAATTCACCTCCATCTTTGACTGACGGTTGACTACTTCCATTTGAATCATGGAACATATGCTCCGATCAGTTTTCCGAAGGATCAGGGGAGCAGGCATCTTCATAAAAATAGCCTGGGAAGACCACCAGCCCGACCCACTGGTTTAATCCCTCACACACACACACACACACACACACACACACACACAGAGGAAGGTCAGTGACAGTGATGAGGCTGACAGGAATGCAATTTTGTGTAGATGAACTCTATTCCCCTTTGTCTTCTCCCTACATTAACTCCAGTAGCACTCCTTGTGAAGAAATTCATCTAGAATTACACTCTTGTACTAAATCCATTTTGGGATCAGCAGATGATGCTGGTACATGGTTTTGCAGTGTATGTAGGCGGTATCTACAAACCTCTGAGGGATAATGTAACACCATGCTATTTTTTTACCTACACTATATGTGTTATGTTAGGCTTTAAGCACAAAATAACAATTTCATATCAGTAATTCAAGCAGGTTTTTTGTAATATATGTATATTTCTGATTTCAAGCCATAGCATCCTTCAGGTTCTTCTTAATTCTAAGCAGATCCACTGGATTACACCAAGTTATCTGGTGCTCTGGATTAAGTTATCACTATATTGAATCCTTGTCTCCCGCTGCTCTTCATAGCAGTGGCTGCAAATCAAAAAGCCACACAAAATGTAAACAAACCAAGCAACCCAACCGTAGGACCAGTGCGGCCACTGCCTTGCGAAAGCTTCTAATCTTTGTTGCATTGCTTCTCGGTATGTCTGTGGTCATGTGACACGCAGGCAGGGAGGAGGTGACCTATATTCTCCAGCAAACAAAAACTCTTACTCCTCTCCCTGAGTGTGTTGGCATAATATGAAAACCATGAGAAATAAATTGCATGTCAACCGCCAGTGTTATTCACTGGATATTAAAGCGGAGATTATTGTTTATTGCAGCTCTAGCTGATAATCTGTGGAGGCATGGTTGTGATTTTATTATCGTGGCTTTGATTTGTATCTGATGGGAAGCAGGTGCTGGTTGTTGTCTCTGGGATTATTAACTTCTAGAGCAGACAGCGCCAACTCTGCCAAGCAAAAAGCTTGCTGATCTTGCATATTCCTTTTTGCCTGCATAATCCTCTGAAGTCAGCTAGTGGGCAACTGCCAACAGATTTCTTATGTGGCCTGTCAAGCCCCAATAAATAGGCCTTTATTTGACCTGGACTCAGGTGTCCTCTTATCTTAATGTATTCAGGCTTTACAATAATCAAATGATCGCGGAGAAGAAGAGAAGCATTTGCTTTGGTGGCTCCTTTGAGGTGGTGACTTGTTGTAGACTGAGACAGATCAACACGACACAGTTGCATCTCTCTGAAGCACAAAAGCCTCACTGCACCAAAGCTGACAGCTGGTTGGCATGGCGATGACAGCATAAGTGGGATCCATTAGATTGAGATGAGGAGCTGCCCCAGTAGTTAATAAGTGGACTCACAGAAAGCTGCCCTTTGAGCAGGCCTCTGTGCTTTTCTGCCATGTGGAGAGTCTGCTTTCAACACAATATTTCCAACTGAACAGGATAGCCACACTGGGGGGGTCGCCAGGGGGGAGGAAGATACAATCTACCAAGTCTACAATCTCACAAAACATTACACCCCTTCAGGGAGGCCCTGTGAATGCCTGGGTAATGCCTTCACCAGCTCTGCTCCTCAAGCCCCACTCTAGTTCTCACCAAAGTGAGTCATGGTATGAGCAAGTGACAAGATGTGTTACAGAGCCAGAAATCTGATCGCATTACTAAAGAGGAGACAGAATTGTCACCTCTTAGGCATGTACAGCCGGAGACTTTGTAGAAGAAGGACTTTGCTACAACCCATTGAAATGTTCTCTGATGGCTTGCCTCATTTTGTGGTATTTGGATCAGCTGTAGATAAAGTTAGTGTTTCACTTCGGATGACAGTGTAGCGCTGAACATTAGAATTTTTGCATGCATTTGGAAGTAAGTATTTAAATTCTAACATGCCTTCTAGAAAGCTTCTCTTCTTTCTTCTGTGTTCAGCAACACCGTCCTGTAATGGTAGCTTCATGCTTACTGAAAGACAAGCAGGGAAGCATAAATAAATAAGTGTAAGGTACACATGCTCCAGATTCTTAGACAAATATAAAACCCCCACACACTCATTAGTGTGGTAGGAATTTAAATGTTTAAAAAAATAGCTGTTGGAAAATTTCGGAACTAATTAGGTTAATTGGCAACACATCAGTGTTGGTATTGGGTATCTTAGAGAGGCAGAGTTTCTCAAAAGTGGGCAGAGGTTCACCAGTCTACAAAAAACTGCACTACAAATACAAAATAGTTATCGTCTAGACTGCATAATATCATCAAAATATTCTGGGAGAATCTTATGGAGAAATTCTCAGGTTAAACATTTTCAGTTTTCTGTATTTTATACAGTGAAAATGTGGATTTGTGAGATTTCCTAATCACTATATTCTGTTTTTATTTACAGTTTACGCAGCTTCCTTTTTTGCAATTGGGGTTGTTAAAAAAAACTAGGATAGAGGCTAGAAGGAAGATGAAATGCAATGCAAAGTGCAAAGTGAGTGATAATTACCTCCAGGTTCATCGGTACAAGTAATCTCTGTTATGACCATTGTGAAATGTTCTGTGTTGTGTGCAACAGAGCAAATGTGAAATCTACAGCTAAGGACAGTGACCCTTGTCTGTGGCACGGTCTTGAGTTCTTCAGACTGGAGTGACAATCTCCCCACCACCGTCTGAACTTTCACATTAATCCCCAATTGACATGAATGGATTATTTCTGCCACTGATCCCAGCAACACACACAAACTTATCCTACATGTTGACCTGTGGCGTTGAGTGGAGGTACTTGACAAAACTGTGTCATCTCTGCGTGGTGTATTGGATGACTGGAAATACCAAAGTGCCAGTGAGGATATGGGGTAACTAACAACAGCCGGAAGATTGATTTGTAACCACCACAACACTCTCTCGTCCCTCTCATCCATCAGTTATCAAGGCTTTTGGGTGGCTATTTATACCGCCGCCTGCATTACATGGCAATGTAGAACAGTGTGGGCATTGAGTGTGGAAATGACATTTGATATAGATGCAAGAATGCACATTAGGTGGCATCCTGCAAAATATTTCAAGCCAATTCTCATTTTTAACCTGAAAAATGAGAATGTTGACACAATATTTATAAGAGAAATTTAAAGGAATAGTTAGGAAATAAGCTTATTTGCTTTCCTGCCAAGATGCAACTGATACAAATGTCATGTCTGCGTAAACGCTATGACACTATGGCAGCAGCTGTTTAGCCTAGCTTAGCTTAGCTTAGCATAGTTACAGGGGAAACAGCTGTATGGGGATTAAACAGGTATTTGTTTAACCCCATTTAAAATGGCTGTGCTGCTTTTATAGAGCTCAGCTTCGCTACAAGAGTTCTCTTGTTTTCAATTTTTATGCTAAGTTATGCTGGCTAGCCGGGTTTATAATAATAATAACAATGATAATTAAAGCTGCAAGCAGCGATATGAGGGCCCTCGCACCCCCGGCGCGTCGAGCCAAGCCCAACACCTAAAACCAGCGCTTCCGATCTGATGTCACATTGATGGAATTCATGCATTTAACCACCAGCTAAAATTTCATCTCATTCAACCATTATTATAGTCGTCCCACTAGGTGGCGCTCTAACCATTACTGACAAATGGCATAACAAACATTTCCGAGCTCGAGTCTCATCACGCCTGCGACCTTTGGGAGAGATTGGACATTGTGTTTTTGAGCGACAGCAGGTTACTGCTTTTGGCGGTGATTGAAACTCCACGTGCCGCCATGACCACCCCGTTCCCTGAACGTAAAAAGCTTCGCAATTTAACATCACAAAGGTCTTTAGATTCCACACACAGGAGATCGCGTAAATCTAATGAAATCCCTTGGAGGAGTTCGTCAAAGTATGAGGCCTGAAAAGAGGGGAAAATGTCGCCAAATTTACACATTAATTTTAAATGGCTGACTTCCTGTTGGATTTGGGATATTGCTCCAAGAGACTTTTTTGTACATCTTGATATCTCCAATAAGCTTGCCAGGTTTCAAACTCATACATAAAACACAGAGCAGGGGCTGTTGTTTTGAAATTTTGTAGGGGCGCTGTGGAGCCATTTTGCGCTGTTCAAGGAAAATGAACATATAAAAAGAAATCCTCATCACATTAGAGGTGTGCGCCAAATTTCAAGACTTTTAAACTTTTCAAGCCCCTCAAAAGCCACTTCATCTTTCATGGTGAACTGTGTTGCCACCAGGGTGCGCCGTTCAGTTTATAGTCACAATTTTCTCACTGAAGCATCAAGAGGGACTGATGGTGATATTCACCGCTTTTGAGGTGGCCACGATGAACCTGTGAAAATCAGTACAACAAAATGAAAGACATGACATTTCCTGGTGCCACTAGGTGGCGCTCTACGTATTCCTGACAATGGGCATATCAATCTCTTCAGGGCGGGTCTGACATCATCCCTGTAAAATCTGGTACTGATCAGATTGGATTTCATTGAGTTACACTAATTTGTTTCTTCATGGCGAGACCTCAATGTTCGCCATGCTGCTGGGGTCACACCTTCAGCGAAAACTCACAGTTTTCTCTGTAACCCAAGACCAACTCCTTAAGGCTTTCCTGGAGAAATTTGAGGCTGCAGATGTCACCATTACAATACTGTACCCCAAAGTGTAAAACATGACATTTCCTGTTCCCACTAGGTGGCGCTGTCCCTGGTGTCAAATATGGCAGTTGAAATATGTTCAGGGTGGAGCCTTATCATATGTGTCCACTTTGGTCAAGGTCGGACAATGTATGACAGAACGAGAGGCAATAAGATTTTCATGGCGAGTCATCGAAATTCGCCGTGGCGCCACGGCCTCACAGTAACCCGAAAACTCAAAAGCTCCGCAATTTAACATGGCCCAGGGGTGTAGTTGACACTGACCAAATATGAAGCTTGTACGATGAAATTCCAATGAGGAGTTCGCAAAAGTTCGAGGCATGGAAATGGCAAAATTAGAGCCAAAATGTCACCTTCACTTCCAAATGGCGGACTTCCTGTTGGGTTTAGGACATGGCCATAATAGACTTTTACGTGCGTCTCCGAACGTTAGATATGTGTTCCGAGTTTTATACATGTAGGTCATACCCATCTCGGGGCTCGCGTTTCTCATTTTTCTAGGTGGCGCTACTGAGCCAATTTTCCCTGGACATGTCTACGGACATTAAAATACGTAAATTTTCACCAGACCTGACGCGTCTGCAAAATTTCATGAGTTTTCGAGCATGTTTAGGCCCTCAAAAGGCCGATTCATTTGCCGAAATAATAATAATAATAATAATGATAATAATAATAATAATAATAATAATAATAATAATAATAATAATAATAAGAAACAGAGCAGATACAATAGGGCCTTCGCACTTTTGTGCTCGGGCCCTAATAATAATACTGTATACTTTATTAATCCCTTAGGGAAATTATTCCCCTGCATTTAACCCATTCACTCAGTGAAGCAGTGGGCAGCCACCAATCCAGCGCCCAGGGAGCAGTGTGTAGGGACAGTACCTTGCTCATAAAGAAGTGGATTTCCAAATGTGTAAAAGCAAGCATCATACAAGTTTTTTCCAGATAGTTTTAGCATTATTCAGCCATCCTTTGTCATGTAATACATTATGAGAGGCCATCTCTGGACAAAAGAAGAAAAAATCATTCGTTTGTCCAAATCTTTATTTTCTTTTTGACACTATCAGACATATACAGTAAAACACAGCAGCTGGCAAAATACAACGATGGCAAAAAAAAAATGGACTACTAACGGATTATTTCAGTGAACTGGCCTCAAATGGTACCTTCTGGAGAAACAACATCCCACCTAACCCCTAACACTACAGCGTTTTCTTAGGGAAACCAGGTCATATAGCATCTAGAGAATTACTCTCCGGTGCAGCAGCGATCCACAAACAAATTTAAACAGGAGGACAGACAAGCCAAAGCTCCTTTTCTTTGTTTTTGTGGAATAAAAAAAGAAAAAGAAAAGCAAAGAGAGAGAACATGAAGGAGACAGAAGACACCCAAAAAACAGATAAAAAAAAACAATTCCTGTTTCAGTTCACTACATTGTTTAAATGCAGGGTCCACTATGACATTTGGAACCATACTCCATAAGAAAATAACTGGTTTTATCCTATTTTGCATCAGTGGACACATCAAGGATGAAGTGTAGCGCTATATTTAAAAAAAGAAAAAAAAGAAAATCGAGAATCACATTTTCCATATGCAGACACTTACTCCCCAAACAACACTGTGGTATGATGATTATACAAAAACTTAGATAACCTTGCAGCAAGCATGAAAACAGATCACATCTTTCACTTTTTTCTTCACATGGGAGCCAATTTCATTAGATCTTAGTTAATACTTACTTTACCCATATGTCAAAGTCTGCCCGAAACCATGAAACAATATCAGTCTATATATCTGAAGTCATAAAGTGTGATGAGAGTGCATCGCTCAAATAAATAGCCTAATCAAATGGATATACTATGTGCTCATTAAGTGCTCTTTCTGCTTAATGCAGTCAGTCAGAAATGACAGATTTGTGTGGGAGTTTCATATTGCAGTACAATGGCTCTGTGCTGTGCTACCATCATCCACATGGTATCCAAAACACTGGGACAAAAATACAAGAGACGATAAACAATTCACAGCAATATTAATCAGCAACCTCCCTCTCACATAACAGTGACACCTTCTGTCGGATACCACCAGGGTAAAGATCTCCAATTCAAATCTACAAATACATAATGACCATCTGTCTGATGGTGCGTGCCTGGAGAAGTTGGAAATCCGAATTTCAGAGTTCCCAGTCGGAATTTGAATCTGGAGCATCTCTTCAAGTGGGATTTCCCTCTTAGAAAGTTGGAGCAGCCCATATAGACCAAAACTAAGGGTCCATGACGGCGGCATTAAATGTACACAGTAGTAAAATTGTAATCTGTCCTGCTACTATTGTGTATTTGTGACTTACTAAATAAGCCATGAATGTGTTTTTAAGCACAAAAAGCAATTATTGTGGTGTATTGCCTGTGATACCTGAGTGACTCTACCTTGCTATGGACATAAACAAATGCTGTTTTTTGTACACACTAACTTGGGAGTGAAGTCACTCCTGATTTCGACATCTGAGTTCCGAGAAATCTGGAATGCAGCATTCGTGTAAGTGTGTGAAGATAAGTAACAGTTTGATTAGCATTGAAAACTACATAATTTCAAAAAGACACAATAAGTACATGACTCTGTTAAACTCCTTTCAGATTGGACTTTTGTAAACAATACATAGGAGAATTCATCACTCGTACACACTAGCACTGCTTTCAACAATATAACAAGAGTCACATTGACCTTCAAATCTCTAACCGCCCCAGTACCACTTATCAAGGTTATTGAATGCCTTGTATTCCTTGTGCCTTCGCAAGTAATCACAAGCCAGGCATGTGTGCTCTGCCCAAAAATAGGCCTTCTTTACTTTAAAGTGTCGCCGCCACTCAAAGTACCTGAGGTACATTTCCTCATTTTTGTCCAGGAGCAGCAGGTAATCTGCCAATTCCTTGGGCGAGCTGAAGTCGTCAACATGAATGAAGGAGTCTCGTCGGATAAAGTTCTCGTAATTCTTCCTGGGTGGGCCAAAAACCACTGGCACTGTCCCCACATTGAGCGGGTTGTACAGTTTCTCAGTAATGTAATCTTTGTGGATGGAGTTCTCAAACGCCAGATAGAACTTGCAGCTGGCGATGGTGGGGAAGTAGTCTTGGTCAGAGATGTATTTCCCGAAGGCCTGTCCATATGCATGAACCTCAATGTGTTTGTAGAGTTCATTGTAATATTTCACGCGCACGTGATCCTGGTTCCAGTTGCTCACCATCCAGCAGATCAGCTTGTTTTTGCTGGGTGGTACAAAATCCTCTTCCCCTTCTGCTGCTACGATGGACCCATAAGGCACTTCAATGTCAGCATCCTGACGGTAATTGAGAGTCAGATTAAACAGGTTTTCTATCCCAGGCAGCTGGGACGAATGTGACGGCGACTCTAAGTTCATCCATATCCACTTCTGGAACGATGGTCGCTTGAGCGGCGGCAGATTGGACAGATCAGTGCTGATGTCCCGGTGATGGATGACGACCCCATCAGACTTATTGTAGAAGTTCCTGTCTGCTGTGATGAAGCAGCCATCAATGTTAAAGAGAGAGCTGCAGACGCTCAGGTCGTACGTTTGTCCGAAGGGCCAGAGCCAGATCAGTACAGTGGTCACGTTTTTATTGCGCTTGGTGGAGAAGAGGTTCTTGACCCGGTCTGTGGATACTGTTGACTCTACAGGACCTGATAACCAGCTTGTAGATGGTTTAAAATACATCAAAAACAGAGTCACAAAGCATCCCAGTATAAAAGTACCAAGCAGAAGGAATTGCAGGACTCTGTAAAAAGTTGCAGATGCCATATTATGTCCTAAAAAGAGCAAACCAAAGAGAAAGAACTTAATATCATGGACAGCAGGACACAACATCAAGACTAACCATCATATCATATTAAGGTTTTACATATTACCAACATGTAATAATGTCTACTCGACCTCTGACTCTGAACAGAATCGATGGCTTTAAACACTTAGTGGTATGAATATCATAAATAAAAATGTGAAGCCTTCTACGCATGATCACAATACAAACCTGGTGGACTGAATGTTGAAATCCAAGCAAGGGTAAAGGTTGTGGGAATGTGGAGTTTGGATCGACCACCTTGGTGATTTAGCGCTCATAGGAAAACAAATTAGAGGTTGGAGTTAGGTTGAATAATAATGATCCTGAACAAAGTTTGATCTTGAATCTACAGGTCTTCTTAATGATGCCTCCTTTACATGAGCAAAGAAAAAGAATGAGAGAGAACAAGGACACGACACAAAGCACCTTGATGACTCCTCCCACACTGCGTAATCTCGCCTTATTTGCCTTCAGGTATGCTATCAAGCCCGCTTGACAGGTACGCTATTGCACTGGTTTCCCAGTTTCTTGGAGTCCTCCTTTTTTTCCCCTTTTTTTTTTCCTCTTAGGGTGTATCTACTTTCCGCCACGCCCATTTCACTCAATTGTACTTTCTCTAAGACAGGGGTCCCCAATCCCAGTCCACGAGGGCCGGTGTCCCTGCAGGTTTTAGATCTCACCCTGGATCAACACACCTGAATCACATGATTAGTTCATTACCAGGCCTCTGGAGAACTTGAAGACATGTTGAGAAGGTAATTTATCCATTTAAATCAGCTGTGTTGGATCAAGGACACATCTAAAACCTGCAGGGACACCGGCCCTCGTGGACTGAGATTGGGGACTCCTGCTCTAAGAGATCGCGCTTTCTTCACACAAGGTTTGATTTCTCTAGCTTTCAAAGTTTTGATAGCATTTCATGCTGAAATATTGTCAATAGTGGAAACCTGACTTATGACTTATGTAGTGACCTTCCACCCTGTTTTCACTGCAAATCCAAAACTAGTCCATTCTTTTCATTCACTCATTTCATTCAAATGTAATTCTTCAATAATATAGCTGATGGTTGATTCAAACTCAAAATAATTGCAATCACACTTTAACTTTTCCCCACTGAATTAATTATACATGATTTTTCTGATCTTTTTATGATTTCTGAACTGTAAGAATTAGTGTCAAGACAACTACTGTTAGTGATACTTTTTATGAATTGTATGAGTAATGTGTTTATTTATTAATTTATTTATTGTCAATCTTAGGAAAACCGGGAAGGGCCTCAGCCAGTTGTTGCATTTTAAAATGCAATGTGTTAACTCTGTCTAAACTGTCAGAATGTGCTGTTTTTGCACCTATAAAGATATTTATATAATACATACAGTACATACATATAAACACCTTTATATATGCATAACTACTGTAGTATTAATTTAGTGACTGAAAGATTGGGCACTTTTTGTGGAGCAAATATCTGTTGTTGTATTTGGGGTATACCTTTTAAAGCATATAAGTATTAAAATGTATCCCACTAAGGTGATACACTAATATTAGTAGCAGACAACTGCATCGAATGTCTAAAGCAAGCATGTTGACTGTGACTGATGCTGCTAGGACTGTTAATATATTTGGAAAGCCAGCGTGTAATTGGCATGAGAGGATTGCCTTTAGTTGCAAGTGCAAAGCTCTGGTTCCCTCTACTATAATGCCTCACCTCACCTCGGATTTATTTTTAGACTTTAGAGGTTTTATTTGATTTAGTGCTTAGTTCTGATAAAATAATTATAGTGTGTGATTTTAACATCTGTTTAGATGCTGAAAATGAAAGCCTCAACTCTGCATTTAATCTGTTATTAGATGAATTGGCTTTATCTGATCATTTTTATTAACATTTAAATTTTACAATAATAGATTGCACTAAGGTGAGGAATAAATTTCATTACAGTAGATGTCGTTCTGAAAGTGCTGTGACTAAGTTGAGGGATATCTTCTTAACTGCCATGTGCCAACACAGTGCAGAGCAGCTACCTAAACTCTCGAAAGTCACTGTACTCTCTGGTTTAACTCTCAAAGGTCCACCTTAAAGTAGATAAGCTGAAGACAAATTGGCATCTCAGTAGTTTAGAAGACCTCCAGCCTGGAAAAGAGCTTTTTGCTCTATTAAAAAAAAGCCCTAGTTCTTTTCAGCACTGACAAAAAGTCAGAGCTCTATGAATTTATTCACAAATAAAAATTCAACAATTAGAGAAAAATTACTAGTAACTATCTCACAGACTCATCATTACATACAGCTGCTTTAAACACTATTAATATTTTTTGGACTCTTGCGCTCTGATTAATTCTTCTGAGTTAACTTGAATAACTACAAATGCTTTAATCCTAAATGTCATCTATCTCTAATAATAGGCTACATACATTAAGGTGCCAGTAATTAAACCATTACTTAAAAAGCCATCACTTAACCCACCTGCATAGACTGCTCTTTAAACTTCCCTTTTTCTCTAAAATTCCTGAAAGAATGTTGTAAAACAGCTAACTGATCATTTTCAGACACTATATGAACTGAAATCTCATTAAACTTTTAGAACAGACCCCCCTCAATTCAAGTTTAAATTTTGAGTATACTTTTTGTATAGAAACACGTGACAGTGAAGTTAAACAATCGTCTCATGCGTTATGGTTATTGCTGACTATTGTTTCTAGAGTGCAAGCATCACTTTGTGTGTCTGTGAAGGTTCTCAGTCATCCAGGTCCCGGTATGTTTAAAAGCAAGCATCATACAATAATACAATAATACAATACAATACAATAATATAGCTGATGGTTGATTCAAACTCAAAATAATTACAATCACACTTTAACTTTTCCCCACTGAATTAATTATACATGAGTTTTCTGATCTTTTTATGATTTCTGAACTGTAAGAATTAGTGTCAAGACAACTACTGTTTGTGATACTTTTTATGAATTGTATGAGTAATGTGTTTATTTATGGGGGGGTTTTTTCAGACAGTTTTAGCATAATCCAGCCTATGTCATGTAATACACATCAGGCATCTCTTTAAAAAACAAACAAAACAAAAAAATACTTCACTACACTTTACAAAGGTTTGCTCATTTGTCCATATCTTTATTTTCATTTTGACACTATCAGACATATACAGTAAAACACAACATTTGGCAAAATACAGTGATTTGGCAAAAAAAAAAAAGTATTGATTGACTAACAGATTATTTCAGTGAACTGGCATCAAATGACATTTTTTAGGGATACCCAGTCATACAGCATCCAGAGAATCACTTCTGGGTGCATCAGTGAACCTCTCACAGATTCAAACTGGACAACAGAGAAGCCGCAGCTCCTTCTCTTTGTTTTTGTGCAAAAAAAAAAAAAAAAGATAAAATGAAGAAGACTGATGCTGCCCAAAAAGATAAAATGAAGAAAACAAAACCTTTTTTTCTTAAAGTCACCAACCACATTGGACAAGAAAGCTTTGTTTTCATACATGAGATTGGACTGTACAATATGAAACCATGACTGGCAGTTTCATAGTTATCCTGTGGGATGTGCCAAGGTCTTGGAGGACAGTTTATAAACTCACAATAGCTTCATCTAAGACGACCACTGGCACAGTGAGTCACACTACTTGACATGAATAAAAGTGCTGTATTTCTGCTGCATTTTGGCACAACTTTTTCATTTAGGTCATGCCAACAGGATTGCCACCAAATACAAAGAAAGAAAAAAAAAAAGTCACTCCTCAAATGTAAAAGTGCCTCCCTTGATGAAAATGTCCACCTCAAAACCGTTAAAAGCATCATTTCAGATGCTCTTAATTCTTTTTCAAGTGTCTCTCCCTTTAACTTAATTCACAGCCACTCAAAGCACCGGGCATTACTTACAAATGTACAGCGCAGTCACAGTCACTTCCAGACAACAACTGCATGATATAAAGAGATTTACCATGAAAAATATATACAATGCTGCTGGAGTTCCCGCTGTCTGCTAGACATAAAGGAATGATCTGTGTTTTGGGCTGGTTTGATCCAATTCCTGCTTCAATTCACTACAGTGTTTATATACAGAGTCCACTATGGCATTTGGAACCGTAATCCATAAGAAAATAATTGGTTTCATCCTATTTTACATCAATGGTCCCTTTGAAATTGAAGAAATGTTAATCTGACAACCTCACCGTTTCGATACTTTGACACAGAAGCTCATCTTGCATAAAATGTTGACAAGAATTTGTACAGTACTTTCTGTAAAAAACATAAATCTCTGTTAATAGCTGCTGAGTGCTGTTGCAATGCATTGTTCAGTGAATTAGCCATTCCGACGACATCTGAATGTGATGCAATATCTGCGATATATGCAGATACCGAGCTGTCTTTTTGTAGTGTGGTCTCAAGGGTGTGGTGCAGTGCTAAAAGAATCGGAATCACATGGAAACACTCGCTCCCAGACAACACTGAGGTATGATGATTCATACAAAAATACGGGTAACCTTGCAGCAACCATGAAGATCACATCTTTCACTGTTTTCTTCACATGAAGCCAATTTCATTTTATCTTGGTTGACATTTTTTTATATATCTTAAGTCATAATGTGTGATGAGAGCACAGCACCTAAGTAAAGAGCTTAAGCAAATGCTTATACTACGTGCTCATTTTGTGCTCTTTCTGCGTAATGCAGTCAGTCAAAAATGACAGACTTTCCAAATTAAAATGCAATGTGAGGAGGTGTGTGTGGGAGTTTCATATTGCAGTACAATGGCTCTGTGCTGTGCTATCATCATCATCCACATGGTATCCAAAACACCGTGACAAAATTACAAAGGACAATGAACAATTCACAGCAATATTAATTAGCAACCTCCCTCTCACATAACAGTGATATCTTCTGTCGGATACCAAGGTAAAGATCGCTAAATCCAATCTACAAATACATATTGACCATCTGCCTTAGTGTAAGTATGTGAAAATAGCTAACAGTTTGATTAGCAGTGCAAATGCAAACTTATAAAAATATGGAAAAAAAATTACAGCTACATAATTCCAAAAATACACAATATGTACATGACCCTATTGAACCATTTTCACATTGGAGTTTAGTAAACAATGCATAGGTGAATTCATCACTAGCACAGATGAGATTGTTTTTTATCATATAATGCCTCATTTGAATAAATATTACATAAATATTTTCACTTTTATGTCAGCCCCTCTTCTCCAGCTAACACTTTCCCCAATGTCAGCTTTTGCCACTTCATGAGCAGGTGATAATAAAAAACAAAAACAAAAACAAAACTTGCATCATGAATGTTATCAGATGCACGGGAACCTTTATACAATCATGCAATCACACTAAAAAATAGGACAAAATCATTAAAAAAGTAGCAGCAGATGAGGTTATGTTAAGTAAAACATGGTCAGAAATAATTAAAAAAATGTGCATTTGTAAATCATAAAAAATAAATAAAAAATTATAAATTAATAACTCAAAAGGCAAAGTAAGGCTTAACTAAAATTCAAAGGACAAAACAAGAGCAAGCTAGATGTCTCACTGGGCCTCTGAACCAATAGAAAGACACCATTCAGCTGCTCGCGACAGAACAGCAGTGAACCTTTGTGTTAACCGAAGGACAAAAGTCTTAAAGTACTGCCTTCAACAACATAACAAGAATCACAGAGTGTGATAGGATCAGCCACACATGGGTAAATCAGTCCATTTGTTCACTTTATTAGTTTGTTTTGCAGTTTTCTTCATTAATATAATTCACTAATCATTTGGTTAAACCTAACACTGATATTATGAGGCGCACGCATAATAGCATTGTGTGGTTTTTCTAAAAATGTTTTCTGTTATATTAATTATGTTTCTCTTTCTTTGAGTTACCTGGGTTTGGGCGGTGGCTGTGGCTGAGGACTCTGAGAACAAAAGGCCTGCTCAGAATGACCAATCATGTGCTTATCAGGAACAGGAGTGTTTTATGTTTACTTAGGTTATTCTGTGCTTAGTTAATATTAGTGTGTGTTTTTGTTTCCCCCCTATTGTGTGTAAATGGTTTGGCCAAACCACTATAAATCATTCACAATCACGACCTTTGTAATTAGGTCAGTTTGTGAGTTGTGTCCACTTTGTTTGTTTAAGCTTTTGAAAATTACTTTTTGTAGAGTTATATTTAGTTGACCTCCTTTATGGGCCTGCTAGTTATGTTTTTGAATTTTGTCTCTTTTGTTTTTTTTAACTTTTTGAGGGTTAAAATAAAGAAAACCCTTCTTGAAGACATTTTTTTCCTGTGTCCTCTATGCCTTGGCTGCTTAGTCCCTCACACACAGCCCTTCAAATCTCTAACCGCCCCAGTACCACTTATCAAGGTTATTGAATGCCTTGTATTCCTTGTGCCTTCGCAAGTAATCACAAGCCAGGCATGTGTGCTCTGCCCAAAAATAAGCCTTCTTTACTTTAAAGTGTCGCCGCCACTCAAAGTACCTGAGGTACATTTCCTCATTTTTGTCCAGGAGCAGCAGGTAATCAGCCAATTCCTTGGGCGAGCTGAAGTCGTCAACATGAATGAAGGCGTCTCCCTGGATAAAGTTCTCGTAATTCTGCCTGGGTGGGCCGAGAACCACTGGCACTGTCCCCACTGAGAGTGGGTTGTACAGTTTCTCAGTAATGTAATCTTTGTGGATGGAGTTCTCAAACGCCAGATAGAACTTGCAGCTGGCGATGGTGGGGAAGTAGTCTTGGTCAGAGATGTACTCCCCAAAGGCCTGTCCATATGCATGAACCTCAATGTGTTTGTAGAGTTCATTGTAATATTTCACCCGCACGTGATCCTGGTTCCAGTTGCTTACAATCCAGCAGATCAGCTTGTTTTTGCTGGGTGGTACAAAATCCTCTTCCCCTTCTGCTGCTACGATGGACCCATAAGGCACTTCAATGTCAGCATCCTGACGGTAATTGAGAGTCAGATTGAACAGGTTCTCTATCCCAGGCAGCTGGGACGAATGTGACGGCGACTCAAAGTTCATCCATATCCACTTCTGGAACGACGGTCGCTGCAGCGGCGGCAGATTGGACAGGTCAGTGCTGATGTCCCGGTGATGGATGACGACCCCATCAGACTTATTGTAGAAGTTCCTGTCTGCTGTGATGAAGCAGCCATCAATGTTAAAGAGAGAGCTGCAGACGCTCAGGTCGTACGTTTGTCCGAAGGGCCAGAGCCAGATCAGCACAGTGGTCACGTTTTTATCGCTCTTGGTGGAGAAGAGGTTCTTGACCCGGTCTGTGGATACTGTTGACTCTACAGGACCTGATAGCCAGCTTGTAGATGGTTTAAAATACATCAAAAACAGAGTCACAAAGCATCCCAATATAAAAGTACCAAGCAGAAGGGGTCGCAGAATTCTGTGAAAAGGTGCAGATGGCATACTCTGTCCTAAAAGGGGCAAACCAAAGAGAAAAATACCACATGGTCAGCAGGATACAACATCAGGACTGATCATCTTATCGGGGTAAGGGTTTACATACTACCAACATGTAATAATGTCTACTGGATCATTGACTCTGAACAGAATCTGTGGCTTTAAATACTTAGTGGTATACTGTGTGGTGCTTAAAGCAATAGTTTGCATCGGTGCTCATAAATAAAACTGTGATGCCTCCTACAAAAAATTGCAATACCAACCTGGCGGATTTTACTGAATGCTGAAATCCAAGCAAGAGTAGAGGTTGTGGGAATTTGAGGGAACAGCTCCTACATCGGATCGAAGCTTGGATTAACCTCCTCTGTGATTCGGTGCTCATAGGAAAACAAATTGCAGGTTGGAGCTAGAAGATGCTTCTTTGCTCTTAGGCTGAATAATAACGATCCTTAATGACTGAATGAAGTGTGTTTGATCTTGAATTTACAGGTCTTCTTAATGATGCCTCCTTTACACGAGCAAAGAAAGAGAATGAGAGAGAATCTATTAGGCCAGAAAAAGAGACAAAAACCAAGCACTTTGATGACCCCTCCCATTTTGCCTACTCTCTCCTTACTTGACCACAGGTATGCTATAACCAGTCTTGGCATAACAAATGGACTTTGGGAATCTCTTTTGGACTTTGCCGTATTTTTATCACTAGTGTAAAAAAATCTGTCTCAGAGATACACACAGGTTTTAAGCTTGGACAGAGAGAGCTTCGTCAGCCAATTCTTGTTAGCACATACACTTTGAGTTCATTAGTGCAGTGGTGGTTCTTGAATTCACTTAACTAGATTTAAGACACTAGGTTATGCGTAGGGAATCCTCTGTGTCAACTGTTACATTATCATGGGTAGAGATATATGCTTGGGAACACCTCAGTGGTTTTGATGGGATCACTGGTTTAATCAGTTACCACTATTTAACCCCTACAATTAACTGCCTAAAGGCTAGGGTTAAGTTACATGGGTTTGGATGAGTGAGTAGGAGGACTGTTCTCCAGTTTCCTTGGCTTGTCCCTGACTTGTAATTGGCTCCTCCATTGGAGTCACTGAATCAGTGCCCAAAGGCTTTGGTCTTATAAACTGTTGAACACTTTGTTAGTAACTTGTTGTGGTGTGGGACCTTTATATTGCGACAACATATCACGTTTGGTTAGGATTATTTGTTGCTGCTTTTGGTTGTAACTTGGGTTGCGGCTGTTATGCTCTTTTGTATTAGATGTCTTACTATCGTCTGTGTCCAGTGTAGAAACTTTATAATCCTTAAGCTGTGTACACACTGGAACTTAGTCTCCTGTTGCGTATCGCTTTATAGCTGGCAGCTGGTGGCTTGTGGATGTTTCAAACTCTGGTTGCCATATTTACCACCAGGTCATATGTTAATTAGTGATATCCTACATTCTCATGATTAGTCACTTCAATCAGTTGCCAGGGATTTGAAAAAGGTTTACCTCAGGCTCTACTAACTTCATACAGTGATAATTTCACCTATAGTCGCTGAATGTCCTTGACTTTCTGTGGTCGCCATGTTGCACTTCCAGTTTGGAAATAGCTTTTTTCACATGTGGAACCATACGGAGGTTTGGGATATGACTGTCCAGTTAAGCTACCTAGCATGTCACTGTTTGCTTTCTAGTTATTCCTCCTCTCTCTTGGTCTGTTCTGTTCTCTTAAATATGCCCCTAGAAATATCAAGACTGTAGAAAGAATAACTGACAGTACTAGCAGAGTCGAGATAAAAGTTTTTAACAGCCTACAGTATCTGTCACTCTACAATCTTTAACATGACAAGTGCTAGAGCAATGGATTTTTGTAAAAGGAAGCATATCTGTCATCACTTGGCTAACTGTCAAATACCTGCATCCACACGCTCACCATGACTGAACCAGGCACTGTACATTTCTTAATTCAATTGTGGTTCTTTCAAACTCCATTACTTTGTGGGTTTCCCTGTGTTCTGTGCCCACTGAGCTACTTCATAGCGCCACAGAGAAAGCTTAAATTTCCAGCCTGCATGCAGAGATGAGCTTAATCTCTACAAACAAGTGTGTTAGACAAAACAAAAGTTCTTACAAAAATAGTCAGCTAGTCCTAGATAGTCCTAGATATCTTTTAAAAGTTCCCAGTTAGGCATGGATGTAGGTTGTTAGTCTGTGTGTTGTAAGAGAATGCTGCCATCTTAAGGCTGAGAAGAATAGAAGGGCTCTCTGGGGCTCAGCACACCTGCATTTGGCACAGAGGCCACACAAGCCTGACATGCCAAGTGCAGAATCAAAGCTTGAGAGACGATTTTTCTTCCATGCATCCCTGAAACATATCTGAATCAGTAACATCAAAGGAAACGGTAACATGCACTGTATCATCTGTGGCATACAGGGAAGAGCACTGGGCTTTGCCTCCTTCATCCATGCTTCATCCAAGTCTTTGACTTTGGTACACAGATATGCACCCAGAGGACACACGAGCCAGAGATGGATTGAGATAAGAGCCAAATGAGTGTGACTCGTTTTAAAGGCTTATGGTATCAATACATTTTCATGGGCAGCACGGTGGCACGGTGGTTAGCACTGTTGCCGCACAGCAAGAAGGTCCTGAGTTCAATTCCGACATCAGGCCGGGGTCTTTCTGTGTGGAGTTTGCATGTTCTCCCGTGTTTGCGTGGGTTCTCTCCGGTACTCGGCTTCCTCCCACCGTCCAAAGACATGCAACTTGTGGGGATAGGTTAATTGGAAAATCCAAATTGCCACTAGGTGTGAATGTGCGAGTGAATGGTTGTTTGTCCCTGTGTGTTGGCCCTGCGACAGACTGGTGGCCTGTCCAGGGTGTACCCCGCCTCTCGCCCTATGACAGCTGGGATAGGCTCCAGCGCCCCCCGCGACCCTGAAAAGGATAAGCGGAAGCGAATGGATGGATGGACATTTTCATGTAGGGAAAATCCTCTTACAGCACTCAACCATGCTTCCTGTCAGCTGCAGTGATAAGCTCTGTGGTTAACAGAGGATGCATCCCATGCTTGCCATCATGTGCTGGTGTCATTTATATAAAAACACCCCATAGGACAGAGGTTGACCTGTATTGCAGTGATCAGATCAGGCCTTTTAAGTTCCAGTGTCTCCAAAGCGATTATTTAAAGAAGGTGCACAACGTTTTATTTATTTATTTAGATGTCTTTCTATCTCTAAACCACCAAAATGAGACTAAGGGGAGTCTCCTGCAGCTCATTCACATTTAAAAAAAAGCATAGCTGTGATTTTGTTAAATGCATTGTGATGTATTTGGGACACAGAAAGAGCACCGCATGGGTGAGTAGTCTGCAGCGAGGCCACGTTTGAAGTGGCTGGAGAGCAGTAAGGGGAGGGAAAAAAACGCAGTCACACATTTTCTGTGGCAATATCAGTCACAGAAATCCCAAACAGCGTTTTGTAACAGGTATGCAAAGGCTAAAGCTGCACATGTACACCAAAATTGTTGTCTTTAGATTTGCACCACAAATTTCTGGAAGGAGCCCCGCACTGGCTGAAAACGGACACTCCATCTCAGGTGAGAATTAATTTCCAGCCACCGAGCACTGAAGGTCATTTCAAAACGTGACGCTGTAGTGGAGCCACTCTTTAAAATGGTTGTCTTTTGGCGTGACACTGCATTGAAGTTGATGGGAATAATAAAGATACACTGGAATATTTTCCAGTGCTGACTAACAGAACCTAGATAATAGCGCGCGGGGGGTATATTTGCAGCTATGAGGGCAAGGTTTGAAATACAAGTCACATTCACGGGAGAAAAACATCCATGTCCCCTGCAGTGTGTGAACTGTCTAGTGCATTAAACATTTAAAAATGCAGTGTACAATCAAACACCCCGGGGAAAACGAGAAGCGGTGGATATTTGTGACATTTGTTTTGCGCATTTTCTTTTTTGCGTTTGCAATTAGCTACATATGATTTGCCTTTAAAATCAGGTAGAAGATCAGACATAGGATGCAAGGATGGGGGGGGAGAAAGACACAGCCAAGCATTTTACTCACCATCGCGACAGGCGTGAGTCAAAATAAAGCTTTCTTCTCATTTCCCCCCTCCTCCCTTTCAAAGACACATAGGAACATACGGAAGATGTGGATGCGTTTGGAATAAAAAATCGAGCCCGCACGCTGTGTTTGCAGCAATAGATCCGGGGGAGCCCGCATCCATCGTCTTGATCCCGAAAAAATGATGATACCTACTGTAGCAATGTGCGCTGAATCTTCTCCGCTGCTGCACACCGACGCAGAGAATGATGGGTGCAAGAAAAAACGGGGGGAAGAAAGAAAGAAAGAAAGGGGAGGAAATCGCGACTACCTCGTTCGCTTGCACACTAAATTCATATCTCGGTGTGCGAGGGCGCCATGTATGCTCAGGGATGTGATGCGATGTGGAATAATTCCCTGCTGGCTGCCCATGCGCTACCTTGCTCTGTTTACCGTCGATGCAGCTGCAGGCTGTGGCGGAGCGCTAGTGTGAGTGGGATGCTGAGATTCCGCTTTAGTGCCATATTACACTTTAATCGTCTGCTTAAGGTTCTCATTTGAATAAACAGGTCAGTCATCTCTGCTGAGAGGAAGCACGGGATCAAAAGGATTCACTTCATTTGGTCTGTACAAATTAATCGGGATGTATCTTTCAGTGATGTAAAAGCTGAAGTCTGATTGCCAGTTAATGAGGATAATGCACCACAGCCACCTTCAGAGCCTCAAAAATACAATTGTTAATTTTCAGCGAGTTTATTAAATATTTTTCGCATTCTTAAATCACATGCAAAAACAACTCACTAAATAAGTAGGTTCAATTATCTACACAGAGGCTCACAGATGCGGTTTGCCCCATTAAACCTTGAGCATGCCCCGTGATTTCTTTTAGCCAGTCAATTAATCATTTACGGGGTTACTCTAGTGGTTTAATGTTGTAATTCAAAACAGTTGGAGGACTCATCACAGGGTTCATTTCAAAATTAGTGATTAAATTCAAAAGTGCATCAACACGATTTTGCATGGATCAAACTCCAAAAAACTTAGGACTTTTCTTATACAGCGTCGGATTAAAGGCAGCCTTGCACAACAGCAAGGCAAGTGGACATGAAGACACGAAATACACCCTACACCCACTAGGAGTACGAGATCTTTGAGTTTGACTTCAGTAGGCAAAGCCACACCTGGACGAGCCAGAGCCAATTGGAAAACAAGTGCTGTGTGCAGGTGAAGCTCATTTGGCTTTTTTGGCCACAATCACCAAAGGTACAGTTTAAGAAAAGTGAATAAGAAGCATTTAATTGAAAAATAAAGCAAACACACAACTTGCCAACTTTTAAGCATGAAAGCTGTTGCAGTAATATTCTGATTTGGGAGCGTCGGGAAAATTGCCCGGATCGAGGCAAGAATAAATTCCAATAAAAGTCAGCAAATTCTGGATGCAAATGTTCTGCAGCCAGCCAAGGATGCACAACTGAGAAGATGCTGTGTTGTACAATTAGACAGTGATCCATAGCAGTCCTTAAAACTTGCTGTGAACTACTCCAGGAAATCCAAGCTGAAGCTGAATGGCTTTCACAGCCATGCTTGCTTATAAACCTGTGGGTAAACATGCTGTATGGCTGCGGAAGCCGAAACACCACCAACAAAAATTCTCACAAGTTCAAGTGATCTGGAAGAAGGACTGGGCTGAAAATTAAGAGGCAAGAATAGAAAGATCACTGTATGTTTTCATTGGAGAGATGGCTTCAGTTTAAATAACCCTTTGCTGCGGGGGCAGTTTTAACATAATGCGTGATTTGTTCAGATGCAGCCAAACAGCTGCGGCCACGCAGCTGTATGCACTGATAGCACGTCTAGTAAGAGAAGTATCTGTTAGACTTGTACTGTACCATGGCAACAGCTCATAAATAAGAAGGCAATCTACTGCACAGATAAAAACCAATCTTGATTCTGCCCTCTATTCCCTCAGCTACAAATCTGTTTCAACAACTGAACTTCTATCCTTCCATCCCGCCGCTGTTTGCATCATTATGACTCATCTCAGATTTTAAACTGACATGTCTTTGAAATGTCAAAATGTATGTTGCGTGGGTTTTTTTTCCCCCTCTCCTTCTCTTCTTGTACTGTATTTTGGGCTAAAGCCGAGTTGAAAGCAGAATGAGGCAACAGCTTTATTCCACCAGACTGCTTTGTTTACTCGTATCTCTGCCTCGTTGCAGAGTGCACTTTATTTCTGTTCGGGTCTAATATAGTCACAGATCACAGAACTGCAAAACATGCCTATGCTGTTTCGGCTGGTGAAAATCCAGGAATAGCAAAAATGTACAGGGGTGTGCAAACAAGCGTTAATAAGACATCAGTTAAATTCACAATAATTCGTTCAAGTGCAACAAAACGACATACATCAGCGCAGCCAAAATTAAGATAATTAAGTGGCTCACTTGCCTACGGCTTTGCAAATCATTTGGCTTTTCTTATAAAGTTGGTCTTCATTTGCATTTTGCTCTGCGTTCAGCAAGCAGAACTCCATTTAGTTTTCATTTTGTTTATACCCCCATGAATAAACATCTGCTATGGCTCTTAGTCATTTTCATTCCTGCCACTTTCGTCTCTCACCACCAAATATCGCCGCCCATTTGCGAGTTATTTCCAGGTAGATTGATGGTTTGTTGGGCAGATAGTCCAGATACACCGTCTGGCTTGTTTTTGGAATTGCCATTTCAATCTGAGTCCCCTCATGCCACTCGTTAAAGGATGTTATAGAGATAAAATCAGGCCTGGCTTCCAGTGCTGCACTCAGCGAGGTTTCGTAGTATTTGCCATTGATGCGGTTTCGAGTGTTTTGGAAATTCCAGGGTCGAATGCTCGTGTCGATATATCCCGGGCCTACACTTGGAATGAACATCAGGTTGTTATCTTCACAGAAAGCTTTTATAGAGGCCCAGTTACGCTGCGTGGACCCGTAGGAAAAACCATTAGTGGCAAAGTAGGTGTAAACGCCGTCGAACCCTGCTGTCAGGATATCTCTCTTGTCTTTCTCCTCCACCAGCAGGGCGATGAAGATGGCGTCATACGGGGTATCCCTGATGCTGTTGGTCTCCGTGTGCTTTAGCAGCTTGGCCCACTGCTCCGAGTTCAACAGATATGAGTCATACACATAGAAGAGCGGAAGAAGTTTGCCAGTGTTTGTCAAGTACTTGAAAAAGGCCGGGTGCTCTCCGTATCTGCGGAAGACGGGATCGGAAAAACAACCAGATGTCAAAGGAATAGAAAGATGAATCTAAATGTGCAGATAACATTAATGATGACATCTGAATGACTCTATGGGCAAAATCACTACTCACTTCTCAATGATGTATTTAACATTAGTGAACATGTTGACTTCATCCCTTCCTTTGTATGGCTCAATGTGAAAAGCTACCTACAACACACAAATAATGACAAAGATAACACACACATGGGATCACAATATAAAAACCCTTTCATTAGGAAAATAATGAAAGACGTTTCATTCAAGCAACTGCTCCAATCTCCATAAACTCACCTTAATGTGGTATTTATGAGCCACCTCAAACAGCAAAGGCACAATGTCGTCTGTTGAGTCACCGTTGTCGTCCTTCATATTGGGAGGATACCAGGAAACAGCAATGACACCTTAAAATAAACAGTTACAGTATCAATTTGAAATCCAAAAGCTAAAAGAAAAAGACCTAGATGGACGTTCATAAAGATAACTGGATTCATTTAATGTAAATGTGTAATAAATGTGTATTAAATGTGTGCCTGGAGCAATGTTATTAGGCTTTCCTTGTATCAGTGTGTCACTATTATCATAGCTGCTGACACAAAATCTTCTGAATTCAATTAGAAGAGTTTTTGTTTGATAGTTGGAACCAATATTTTTATTTTGTGTGAAAAACTAAACACTAACCTATAAATGTTTCTAGCTCACTACATAGATTCAGAATGATCCAAAGAAAAGGCAACATGTCATTCCTGTTTGAGCTTAACTGCATTGATTAATTTGGCCTCCAGGTCTCTGAGGTCATCCTCCATCAACTTATCTCAGCGCCACCTTTTCGCCTAAAAGCCAAAGGCAAACAGGCTTTTCCAGCTGTTACTGCCACCAAGGCAACAACAGCTGGAATTTTCTGTGAACCCACATAAGCACATGTCTAACTGACAATAAACCACTTCTAAAGATAAAGAGCGGTGAAAACGTTTTGCCCCCCACTTACATGCTTCAGAGTTCAAATACATTTCCACACCGGGATAAATGCAAAAATCAGTTTTTAAATGATGTTTTTTGAAATGATTTCATTTATTAAGAGGGTGAAATAAAAAAGAGCTATCCAAACCTAACTGGCCCTGTGTGAAAAATGTTATTATCTCCTAATTCTAATAACTGGTTGTGCCAACCTTGGCAGCAACAACTGCAATCAAGCTTTTGCAATAACTGGGAATGAGTCTTTCACATCCCTGTGGAGGAATTTGGCCCACTCTTCTTTGCAGATTTTTTAAATTCAGCCACATTAGAGGGGTTTCCAGCATGGACGGCCTGTTTAAGGATTTGACTAGACCACTTCAAAACCTTCATTTTGTTTTTGTTTCATTCAGAGGTGGACTTGCTGATGTGTTTACGATCATTTTCCTGCTGCAAAACCCAAGTTTCTTTGAGCTTCAGGGGAAAAAATGATGGCCGAACATTTTGCTTTGGGGTTTTCTAATAGCGAGCAGAGTTCATGGTTCTGACAATTACAGCAAGTCATCCAGCCGCCTGAGACCACCACACTACCACCGCCGTGTTTGACTGTTGGCATGATTTTTTAAAATAAAATAATGTGTTAGTTTTACGCCAGATGTAACGGGACTCAAACCTTCCAAAAAGTTCAGTCCACAGAATATTTTCCTGAAGGTTTTGGGGATCAAGATATTTTCTGGCAAATGTGTACAGGCCTTTGTTTTTTTTTCTTTGGTCACCAGTCATGAAAAAATTAAGACATCAGGAAGGGAGCTATACTTTTTATACAGCACTGTATATTTTTTCATTAGCTTTTAGTCAAGTACGTGTTGAAATTTTTCTTACTGGTCTTTTATTTCTAGTGTTATACTTTATGTATTTATGACTCCTTTTTATTCATATTTTGCCATCATTGCATTGCCTGCCTGGAAAGCACTCTGGCTCAGCTCCTGTTGTTTTAAATGTGGTATATAAATAAAAGTGACTTGATGTCTTACCAATGGCTGCTGTACGCAGCTGCTGCATATGAGCCTCTATAACAGAGGGGTCTCTGGAACTGTAAACCCCTAAAGCGGGGTAAAAGTTGGCTCCAATGTCATCAGGTGGGGTGTGTCTCCCTTGTGGATATCCCTGAGCTACCTTAACGTCCCAGTGTGGCAGCTGCGGATGGTCCCAGTGTATGTATTTTCCATCAATCTTTGGGTTTCCATACCACGTGTAGTAGAAGGCATGAAGGTAGTAATTCGGAGGAGGGAACTTCCTCAGTGTCGCTTCCAGTTCTGCATCCTTGTCTGACTGAGCAACGCTGCTCATTTTGATCTCCTCTGGTTTTTTGTTGCGGTCTTCCCGGCTCTCTGGTTCAGGAAACCCCTTTATATGGGCTGGGCTGCTGAATGGAGAGTCCCGTGATGTTAGCTCCTTTAAGAACACAGTTATGGCGAGTATGAACAACACCAGAGCAATTAATGTGATGCAAGATTTGCGCCTAAATCTTGCCATTCTTCAGTTATTGCTTGAGGCTTTCCATAGTTCATTGTTGAGACACCGGTGAGTGACTGTGGTTGGATGGGGAGCCAGTAAAGCTCAGCCGGAGAGTGTTTACTCAGCCTATAAATTGAATGATATAAGAGATGTGAGTATCTGTTGATCTTCCCAGAAGTGCCCAGTCATTAAATAATAGACAAAACTGCAGCTTTAGTTATGTTTGCAATAATGTAAAGCTAAGTAATTTCCCATCTATTAATTAATAAAGCAAATAAAAAAGTGGAAACACCAAGTTTTATTTACACTATAAATACAATAGCTGGTTACAGCACGTCCATTACTGCA
This sequence comes from Oreochromis aureus, assembly GCF_013358895.1. Classification (NCBI taxonomy): domain Eukaryota; kingdom Metazoa; phylum Chordata; class Actinopteri; order Cichliformes; family Cichlidae; genus Oreochromis; species Oreochromis aureus. The sequence goes on from NC_052960.1 coordinate 14,188,847, forward strand.
GCTTAGCATCACACAGTTAACAAGCTAGCAGCATTAGCCACATGAACTCTACCTGCACTGAACTTCAGACTTGTCAACACCACACAGGCACCACAGGGCTGACACGACATCCGTTTTATTCGTCTACAGTCTAACAGTTAGCTTCTTCTTGCACAAAAACTATAACATTGTCATATCTCACATGAAACACACCCAGTCCAATGGCTCGACCGAGTCCTCATAAATTATTTTCGCTGCTGGGATGCAGAGGACGAGACACAACCTGCACTTCTGGTTTATTGCCTGTCCTGGAAAACGTCACAGATCTGCAAACACACTGACCTGCGACTGCAACTGCACTGTGACCCATCCATGCGGTATAGGAAGCTTCCTCCTCTTTAGCTAACAACAGTCATAGAGGCGGTTTAACTGAATGACACTGATTAATAGCGCCCCCATCGCCTTGGAGGGTTCATTACAGAAAAGAATAAAATTAATACCACAGGAAGGAATGATGATTCATAGTCAAAGGAGTTTGCAAAGAAAAGCGTCTGGACTTCTTTAAGTTGCTTGAAGACGTTTCACCTCTCATCCGAGAAGCTTCTTCAGTTCTAAGGTCAAATGGCCGAGAGTCCCAAAATCTGGGACTCTCTCAGTTGGTGTCAACACCGACACCAACTGTCTGCCATCTATAATCCAGTTTTGAGTTCCCTCCCCAGACGCCTTAACGCCCACTCACATCCTGGGCCATCTGACCTCAGGAATTCACATGACAAGGTGGGGCCAGGTTTCACAATGAGCTCACCCGAAACCCGGGCTGATTAGGTCCCACACCCGCTTTCACACCTTGGCGCATGTGATTAGAGGATCACCAGGGGGTCCTTTGTCCCTCCTTGGGGGGATACTCCCACTGGGTTTAAATCTGGGACTCTCGGCCATTTGACCTTAGAACTGAAGAAGCTTCTCGGATGAGAGGTGAAATGTCTTCAAGCAACTTAAAGAAGTCCAGACGCTTTTCTTTGCAAACTCCTTTGACTACGATGACCTGGATGACTGAGAACCTTCACAGACAATCTTAATAAACACACCTTAATACGTACAATAATTTGTTTGGAGTGATTATTCAATCAAATATTATTCCACAATTATCTGGGTAGTGATATTTTGAATGGAAAAATCAGTGACACAACCAAAGGAGAAACAGAGGACTCCTCCTTATCCAACCTTCTCCCATGTGAAGTCTGTGGAGTGCAATAACCTGTGCAGTGTTTCCACAGGTTATGAAAGAAAAGGGAAATTATTTTGTGCACGTTTACAAAAATAAATAAAAACCCCATTGCTATTTCTTTATTGTTTGTCCCTTAATCTCCCCGAGAAATAGAAATTCAGCTCACAGAGGATGATTTATTACAGTCTGCTCTCTCTGAACGTGGTACTGTGGATCATTGTTGCTTGGCTCCCATCTCATCTCCACTTGGACCCTCCCTGTTTTCTCTGTCACTGACCTCATTGTGTTCAGGCCTTTTTTTTCCAGAGGGCTCTGAAATGGGCTTAGAGTTTAGCATTTCTAGCTGCCTAAACTGCCACACTGGGTCACTTCTGCTGCATACAAAAGGATGGAGATGGAAATGTATGAATGAGTGAAGAGGGTGTGTTGAAAATATGAAAGGAGTAGAGCACTTTGAAGAGCTGTTGAATGAGGAAAATGAGAGTGAGAGGAGGACAGATTAAGGAAAGTTAGTGCAGAGGATGAGTGAAGAGGAAGTGAGGCCAGCTATGAAGAGGAAGTAGAGTAGGAATGATGGTTGATTCAGATGACATACTTGTGGAGGTATGAAGATGTCTTGGAGAGACTTGGAGAGAGAGCAGTGGACTTTTTTTTCCAGATTGTTTCTTATGTGGGATGGAGAAGTGTGTTAGCACTGACTTTCAAGAAGAAGCACGATGTTCAGACCTGATAAGCTATATCATGAAGCCATGGGAAAGAGTTGATGAAGCTTTGTTAAGAAGAGGTGATGATCAATGAGCAGCAGCATGGCTTCATGCTGAGAAAGAGCACCACAGATGTGATATTTGCTATGAGAGTGCTGATAGAGAAATACAGAGAAGCTCAGAAGGAGTTGCACTGTGTATTTTTGTAGATCTAGAGAAAGCATTTGATAGGGTGCCAATAGGAAATCGGGAGTGGCAGTGAAGTATCTGAGGGTGGTGGAGAAGATGTATGAGCACAGTGAGACAGGGGTGAGGTGTGTGGAAGGAGTGACCAATGAGTTCAAAGTAGGGTTGGGATGACATCTGGGATTGGCTCTGAAGGTTTTCTGGTTAGCAGCAGTGATGGACAAGCTGAAAGATGAGGTCAGGCAGGAGCGGACAAATATTAATGTTTGCAGACGACATTGTGATCTGTAGTGAGAGGAGAGAGTAGGTCTAAGAGAGACTACAGAGGTGGAGGTATGCTCTGGAGAAGAGAAATGAAAGTCAGTAGATGCAAAACAGACTACATTGTGTGAATGACAAGGAGGCAGGTGTAACAATATAAAAACCCATCTCCATTGAGACTGTGTCAGCTCCCAAAAAGACAAAAAACAAACTAAAAACCAGCAATAAACAACTTAAACATAAAAAATCACAAAGAAAGAACAATACAGTATCCACATCTGAACCAAAGAGTAAAACAGTGAAATGTGGATTATTAAATATTAGGTCTCTCTCCTCCAAGTCTCTGTTAGTACATGACTTAATAATTGATCAACAAATCGATTTACTCTGCCTTACAGAAACCTGGTTGCAGCAGGATGATTATGTTAGTTTAAATGAATCAACACCCCCGAGTCATTCTAACTACCAGAAATCTCGAAGCACAGGCCGAGGGGGCGGTGTGGCAGCAATTTTTCACACCAGTCTATTAATTAACGAAAGACCAAGACAGACTTTTAATTCATTTGAAAGCCTGATGCTTAGCCTCGTCCACCCCAGCTGTAAAACTCAGAAACCAGTCTTACTTGTTATCATCTATCGTCCACCTGGGCCTTACACAGAGTTTCTCTCTGATTTCTCAGACTTTTATCTGATTTAGTGCTCAGCTCAGATAAAATAATTATTGTGGGTGATATTAACATCTATGTAGATGCTAAAATGACAGCCTCAACATCGCATTTAATCTGTTATTAGACTCAATTGGCTTCTCTCAAAATGTAAAAGAACCCACCCACCACTTTAATCACACTCTAGATCTTGTTTTAACATATGGCATAGAAACTGAACATTTAACAGTGTTTCCTGAAAACCCTCTGCTGTCTGATCATTTCCTGATAACATTTACATTTACAATAATTGATTACACAGCAGTGGAGAGTAGACTTTATCAAAGTAGATGTCTTTCTGAAAGTGCTGTAACTAAGTTTAAGAATATAATCCACCCACTGTTATCATCTTCAATGCCCTGTACCAACATAGAGCAGAGCAGCTATCTGAACGCTACTCCAACAGAGGTCGATTATCTTGTTAATAATTTTACCTCCTCACTACGTACGACTCTGGATACTGTAGCTCCTGTGAAAACTAAGGCCTCAAATCCGAAGTACCTGACTCCGTGGTATAATTCTCAAACACGTAGCCTAAAGCAGATAACTCGTAAGCTGGAGAGGAAATGGCGTGTCACAAATTTAGAGGATCATCATTTAGCCTGGAGAAATAGTTTGCTACTTTATAAGAAAGCCCTCCGCAAAGCCAGAACATCTTACTATTCGTCACTGATTGAAGAAAATAAGAACAACCCCAGGTTTCTCTTCAGCACTGTAGCCAGGCTGACAAAAAGTCAGAGCTCTACTGAGCCAACAATCCCTTTAACGTTAACTAGTAATGACTTCATGAACTTCTTCACAAATAAAATTTTTATCATTAGAGAAAAAATTACCAATAATCATCCCACAGATGTAATATTATCTACAGCTACTTTTAATACCATCGATGTTAAGTTAAACTCTTTTTCTCCAATTGATCTTTCTGAGTTAACTTCAATAATTAATTCCTCCAAACCATCAACGTGTCTTTTAGACCCCATTCCTACAAAACTGCTCAAAGAAGTCCTGCCATTAATTAATTCTTCGATCTTAAATATGATCAACCTATCTCTAATAATCGGCTATGTACCACAGGCCTTCAAGGTGGCTGTAGTTAAACCTTTACTTAAAAAGCCATCTCTAGACCCAGCTGTCTTAGCTAATTATAGGCCAATCTCCAACCTTCCTTTCATATCAAAAATCCTTGAAAGAGTAGTTGTCAAACAGCTAACAGATCATCTGCAGAGGAATGGCTTATTTGAAGCGTTTCAGTCAGGTTTCAGAGCTCAGCACAGCACAGAAACAGCTTTAGTGAAGGTTACAAATGATCTTCTTATGGCCTCTGACAGTGGACTCATCTCTGTGCTTGTCCTGCTAGACCTCAGTGCTGCGTTCAATACTGTTGACCATAATATCCTATTAGAGCGATTAGAACATGCTGTAGGTATTACAGGTACTGCACTGCAGTGGTTTGTATCATATCTATCTAATAGACTCAAATTTGTTCAAGTAAATGGAGAGTCCTCTTCACACACTAAGGTCAATTATGGTGTTCCACAGGGTTCAGTGCTAGGACCAATTCTATTTACATTGTACATGCTTCCCTTAGGCAGCATCATTAGAAGACATAGCATAAATTTTCACTGCTATGCAGATGACACCCAGCTCTATCTATCCATGAAGCCAGGTAACACACACCAATTAGTTAAAGTGCAGGAATGTCTTAAAGACATAAAGACCTGGATGGCCGCTAACTTTCTGCTTCTTAATTCAGATAAAACTGAGGTTATTGTACTCGGCCCTGAAAATCTTAGAAATATGGTATCTAAGCAGATTCTTACTCTGGATGGCATTACCTTGGCCTCCAGTAATGCTGTGAGGAACCTTGAGTCATTTTTGACCAGGACATGTCCTTCAATGCACATATTAAACAAATATGTAAGACTGCTTTCTTCCATTTGCGCAACATCTCTAAAATTAGAAATATCCTGTCTCAGAGTGATGCTGAAAAACTAGTTCATGCATTTATTACTTCCAGGCTGGACTACTGTAATTCTTTATTATCAGGATGTCCTAAAAAACTCGCTGAAAAAGCCTTCAGCTGATCCAAAATGCTGCAGCAAGGGTACTGACAGGGACTAGAAAGAGAGAACATATTTCTCCTGTTTTGGCTTCCTTCATTGGCTTCCTGTTAAATCCAGAATTGAATTCAAAATCCTGCTCCTCACATACAAGGTCTTAAATAATCAGGCCCCATCTTATCTTAATGACCTTGTAGTACCATATCACCCCATTAGAGCACTTCGCCTCGCTCTGCAGGCTTACTTGTTGTTCCTAGAGTATTTAAAAGTAGAATGGGAGGAGAGCCTTCAGTTTTCAGGCCCCTCTTCTGTGGAACCAGCTTCCAGTTTGGATTCGGGAGACAGACACTATCTCTACTTTCAAGATTAGGCTTAAAACTTTCCTTTTGCTAAAGCATATAGTTAGGGCTGGACCAGGTGACCCTGAATCCTCCCTTAGTTATGCTGCAATAGATGTAGGCTGCCGGGGATTCCCATGATGCATTGAGTTTTTCCTTCCAATCACCTTTCTCACTCACTATGTGTTAATAGACCTCTCTGCATCGAATCATATCTGTTATTAATCTCTGTCTCTCTTCCACAGCATGTCTTTATCCTGTTTTTCTTCTTTCACCCCAACCGGTCGCAGCAGATGGCCGCCTCCCTGAGCCTGGTTCTGCCGGAGGTTTCTTCCTGTTAAAGGGAGTTTTTCCTTCCCACTGTCGCCAAAGTGCTTGCTCATAGGGGTCATATGATTGTTGGGTTTTTCTGTATTTATTATTGTGCTATCTACTGTACAATATAAAGCGCCTTGAGGCGACTTTTGTTGTGATTTGGCGCTATATAAATAAAATTGAATTGAATTGAATTGAATTGAATTGAATAGATGCAAAGAGCAGAGGTAGTGAAGGTGGACGAGTTTAAATACTTGGGGTCAAATGTCCAAAGCAATAGATATTAGACAAGAGAGGTGAAAAACAGAGTGCAGCTAGGGTGTAGTGGTTAGAGATGAGTGCCAGGAGTGATTGGTGACAGAAGGATAGCAGCAGGAGTAAGAGGAAAGGTTTACAAGAGGGTAGTGAGGCCTGCTATGATGTATGGTTAGATATAGGGTGATGGAGGAGGAGACAAAATGACCACGCAAATGTGGACCTTTGCTTCTTTAAGCTGGGAGAATATTAAACTTTAACTATATATTATGACAAATAAGTGTACAGTGTGTAAAAACTGCCCGCACATTCCAGTCAATAATTTAAAAACAGCGTTTAGGTTCCATCCATTTTATTGAATTTATAGACTTTCAAACAAACTTGTACAAATTGCAAAACAGATTTTGGTAACACCTCATTTTATTCTTGTTATCATTATTAGGAAATAAATTAAGTGAAATGAAAGTAAACAATGTGAACAGAGAACATAAAAATACAACAAAGAGCAAAACAAAGTAGAAAGAATGAAAGAAAAGAGGCAACTGTTTTTCACAAAATTTCAACACCACCTCATGTGCAGCACACTAAAGCTGATTCACCAACCAAGCTTATTGCTGGCCAGTGTCTAAGTACCTTCTTGTAGCAAAGGACACCCCATGTGTGGACTGCTAATATGATGAAGCTCCATCCTGAAGTGCCTAATTTGAAATCTTATAATTTTTTTTTTTGACTGTAGTACTGTATTTACACACCAGGTGGCAACACAATCGTACAGTGATGCTGAAACTGCCTGCTCCGCCACCCACTCCCAACTCTATCAGTTTATCCTGGACGGCTGGCATTTTCCCACAAAGCTTCTAAAAAGCTTTGTGTTTGTTTTCACTGTGCTACATGCACGTTGAACTAAACACTTGTAATATTGTGGGGCATTTTGTCAAGCTTTTTTTTTTTTTAAAACAATGTAAGAGCTTACTTAGAATCCTGTGAAATTGCAGCCAGTGGTTTAACATTTCTTATCTTTATTCTCTCCATACAAAGATCCAGCTTTGCAGAGCACAATCTCCTTATATTAGCTGCTCCCATTTAAAACCCACCACTGTCACAAATGCTTCTGCAAGAACTTAACCCACCACAGACGTTTGAACATTCAAACAAGTCTCTCTCGCTCACCTTTCACTATAAATCAAGATCATTTTTTTTAATGAAGGCAAATTATCCTAATGAGAACAAATATTAAATACACCAAGGAAAAGGTTAATGCCAGCTTTCTGTAGAGAGCGGCATGTTTTTGTGTGGGAGTGGAGCTGTGGCGCAGGGAGGCATTAACAGAGTGGAGAAATCGATGCCCAGAGGGCGTTGTTTTCGGGTAGAGCGTGTCACTGCCAGCAGCATCTGATTTAGCCTCTATATTTCATTCAAGTCGGTCTGTTCACATTCTCTGCTACTCACTGGGAGTTGCGCTTTCTCATTGGTTAAATATATAAAATGTGCTTGTGCACAAAAACCACAAAGTGCACATGCTGTAACGAGTTTAAGATGTTAAACTGGATTAAAAGAAATGTTATTTGTGTCTAGGGAACTATCATTGCACAGAAACCGCAGTCTGAACTGAAACACACGGAAAAGATTCTCTCGGCTTTTTGAGAGGTCAAGGCAAAATAACGTTGAACCTTCATTTTGTTTTGAAAAAGATTTATGGTGACTTGGTCATGTTGCCGCTCTAAACAGAGAAGGCATTCCTTTACACAACACAGAAGCCCAGAAAACCAGAAAAAAAAAAGAAAACAAAAGAAAAAGCATTGGAAATAAAACCACCAAAAAAGATTATTTGTTAATAATATCAAAAATACCAACAAACAGGCAAAAAAAGAGAAAAAGATTGGTCACAGCAAATTTATGTACACGTACACATTAAGAAAAGAGCTGTCAGTGGAGTTGACGAGGGGGTTGGTTGAGTGGGGGAGGAGGAAGGAGGAGAAGAAAGATTCGGGCAATTAGATAAGCCCTGTATCTTCACTATACAGGGGAGTTACAGAGGGGCGCCATGATGGCAGACGGGGGTTGCATGAGGTGAGAAGGAGGAGGGAGAGCCACGGTTGTATGTTCACCTCTTCTTGGGGGCTTGGGTGGTGCGGGGTGGGGTGACGGGCCGGCCAGAATTTACACCACCGTACTGATACTTGGCCTTCTTCTCTGAGGGCTTTAGAATCTTTAAAACACAAACACAGAGAAATGTGTCACTGTCAGTTCACACACACACACACAAACACCCGAAAAAGGCAAATAATACAAATGCACACATGGCCCTATGGTTTTCACACTACCTGGAAGGAGCACATGAGGGATTCATCAACACTCATCATGCCGCCTGCGTTATCAAACTCCCCGCAGTAGTTTGGAGCAGAGAAAAGTGTGACCAGTTGGCGTTTGGCAAAGAACTCGTATCCATCCTCCACAACCTGTTAAAAGAAAGATGACATTATTCCAGCGCCTACAAAAAATCAATACCAAGAAACAGGTCTTCAGCTAGTTTCACAATCCAAGTTTGCTATCAAGGTTGAGTGTATGTAACCACCTACATCTGAAATCAATAAGAAAAACCAAACGCAGAGCTGAAATAACCGTGGGTAACTTAGGAACTAGTCTCCTGATTGTTCAGTTGTATGATCAGTACTTTGAGAAAGTCTTATTTGTGACAATCAACAGGCAAATTAGTCTGATGGCAGTGTCATAAATGGATGACTCTTTATACTACAAATGTTGCTCGAGTTTACTCTTCTCCATGCACTCCACTCCACTGGTAGGAGATCAAGTTAAGCAAGAGACATCTATTCTCTATTCTAATCTATTCTAATCTCCTGGCCATAAATGCATAAAGTGCCTTGTCATAGTTTGCGTAATAATATTTTAAACAAGAAAAAATATTATAAACTGAGTGCCTGTATGTACAATACATGGGAGGAATACAGAGAACGAATGGGAGCAGGAAATTAGAGGCTCCAGAGCTTCTATTAATAGATGTTTTCTGCTCTGTTTTCTATGTCCTCTCATCAACAACATTAATTAAAATGGAGGACAGACATAACTGAAGCAAATGGATAAACAATTTTAAATCACTAAAAAAAAGGCTAATCAATATGCTAGCTTTGTGCCTACGGGGACTTTCATTTCACAATCAGACTCATACCCAATTCCACTCCCAATTACCTGGTGGGCTCTGCAGATGAGGTCCAGGTCATGCCGGTTTAGGAACTTACTGACCACATCTGCTCCGAAGGTGAAAGAGACCCCGCGATCGTTCTCTCCCCAGCCTTGTACATCCTTGTCTGGATCTGACCACAACAGGTCACACAGCAGACCTGGGATACACACAGGTAGAAGATAGATGGACCCGAGGAACACAAAGCGGGGAAAAAAGGGGAAAGGAGAGAATAAACAGACAAATGGAAAAATCTGCTAAAAACTTGGCTGATGTAACAAAGATGATCTACTGATGGAACAGTCATACACAGGAAGAGAGAGGCTGTTTTTTTCCATTTAAAAATAAACTTAAATTCCTGGGAGGAATCCAGAGGAAGTGTACATGTTCAGTGTCAAGTACGAGCATACATCTAAGAACACGCAGGCACACACAGTACCTGTGTCGGGCACGTCTGTGGGCCTCATGATCCTGCGGATTTGCTCCATCGACTGCAAGTCAGGTGATAGCCCTGGAACAAAAAGGCAAAAAGATTGCTTTTGATTAAAGATACTACAGAGATATTTCAAACACTGGTTAATAAAAAGCTGCAGTTCAAATTCAGGGCAGCGAATGTCGATGTTAGCTCCCTCACCTCCATGGCAGCAGAAGATTTTCTCATCAATAATAGCAGCAATGGGGAGGCAGTTAAAGCAATCAGTGAAAGTCTTCCACAACTTGATGTTGAACCTGCGCTTGCCTGGTGGAAGAAATCAAAGGATATTCTCAGAACTGAACTGTGCCTGTGTAAAGCCTCAGTTTATTTGTACTTACACTCATCGTAGAACCCATAGATGCGGTTGATGGAAGCACACTCATGGTTGCCCCTGAGCAGGAAAAAGTTCTCTGGGTATTTGATCTTGTAGGCAAGCAGAAGGCAAATGGTTTCCAGGGACTGTTTCCCTCTGTCCACATAATCACCCAGGAAAAGGTAATTTGCCTCTGGGGGGAAGCCACCATATTCAAACAGCCTCAATAGGTCTGTGTACTGCCCATGAATATCACCTGAAACAGAGGTAAAAGGGATGAGGGGACAGGCAAGTAAGGGTGTTAATTTGACAGTTTAAAGGCATGATGTTGTAGTCAAACAGAGACAGGCAGGAGGAGAATTCTGCATAGAGGAAAAAAAAGTGTAGAAATATTTTTAATGCTTTGTTTTTCTACCTCCTGACTCCTACATGCACAACTCACTGAAGTTGTTTGGATTTTAAGATAAGATCTGCAAGACATGTAGTTTGGTTGGGACATAAGACTGAGCCTATATTAGGACTGCGTGAGCGAGCCAAACGACACACACACACACACACACACACACACACAAAAACCATTAAAACTGTCACCAGAGCACGCAAAGTAAGCTAATGAGGCAAAGAATGCTCGCAATCCACATTAATCACAAAAAGGACATCCATCCAAAAATCCACACACACACATATCCACTCAAACTTGCTTTAATTTTAACCACTCTCTGAGGATTAATGCTCAATCTCCTCCCTCTTTGACATTTAGACAGGCAGTGATGAGCAGTAGTCCCTCTCACCAGAGCATAGGGTCTCTGCAGAGGAGACTCACTTCATCACCTAGCCAAGACCTGCTTCCTTTTATATCCTCTTGCACCAGCTAAAGAGATGCTCTAATTTGGGCTAAGTGCTCCAGACACAGATGACTACAGAGAGGCCTACCAGAAAAGCGTTGCAATAATAACAGGCTTTATTATGACCAAAACGGAAAGCCAATTCATGCACCACACTCATTACAACATGGCACAAATTAAAATGAAATGACAGCCCTTGTTAAGCAGTCCAGCTGTCTGGCCTTAAAATAAAATGACCAATGAAAATGTAAATTTTATATTGAAGTCATATTGAGGTTGGCTGGCATGATTTTTTCCCCTATTTCATGGAGCCCATCAGGCATCCATGCACCAAAACCCAAACCAAGGCTGGCACCAAATCCTACAGGCCTACACTTATTTTTGTCTTAGGACAGCATGCAAAGGCACATTCTTCCATGCAAATAAATAATTTAAGGAATAGCTTTAAGTCTGCCTGTATGTTATTTTCTGTTCTTGGTGTTCTTAGCTGGTTGGCTTGTGTTTCACAGCCTCCTACTTTGTTTATTTATTTAAAGTTTTGCTCCAGACACTCAGCCCACAGGTCAAGATCTAAGGCATTTACACTGTAGTAACAACTTCACAATCCTTCACATTAATATTACAATATTGAAACTTGAGCGAATCACATAGTAATGCAGACATTAATGCACAAAATCCAGGTCACAAGCTGTCAGTATGAAATCAGCAAAGCTTCTTAAAAGTCCAAACTACCACTTTAATTGCTGTTTTTAAAGTGATATTTGGAGTTTAACCTGCTCATCAGAGAGAGATGAGGAGTTGGTGGGGGGGAAACAAGAGAGGGATCTGCTGTTTTTTGGTTTGTTATTTTCCCATTTTGAGTTGTGGAGGGTGACATGGTGGTTAGCACTGCCTTTCTGGATGGAAATTGCATGTTCTCCCTGTGCCTTCATGGTTTATAACTGAGTTTTCTCTAGTTCCCAAACACATGCATCCTAGGTTAACTGCTGATTCTAAATTGGCCATAGGCATGAACGGCTGTTTGTCTCTGTTGTGTCTGTTTAGTGTGTTACCTCTTTCTTGCCCTATGACAGCTGGGATAGGCTCATGACCTTGGATTGGATAAGAAGAAGAAAAGTGGATGGATGTCAACTATAGCTTACTATTGTGTTAACTTTAGCTGAGGTGTGATACTATGGCAACTTTTTATTTCTCCCTTCTGCACTGATGACGCCGAATATCCAGATTTTACCTGTACAAGTTTAATATATTTTAAATTACTATTAGTACAAGTCACAGCCAGTATTTGTTTTGCTCACAAAGGTCTGCCAGGTTCATTTTACACTCAGTATGATCAATTCCACACTAAGAGCTACTGTATGACTAACATACTGATATGAATGTGAATTTACCGGATTTTTTTTGGTTTGTCTGTTTTTTTGTTTTTTAAAAAAACAGGGCAGCCTCTGCCTGCCCTCTTACAAGAAACTGTAGGATGTCAGTGAGTGAATTATTTACTTGGCCTGTTTCTGTTCCGTCAAAACAAACAGACAGTAGAAGCACAGAGATTATGGGTTCAAAACCAGTGCAGAAAATGGAAAGCTAAAAACAAAACAAAACACAATGCGGAACCACAAATTAGCAGGATTTATCTTCCAAGAGAGCGCAATATAAAAGTTCATAAAACATTTTTAGAAAAACAACATTGCACAACAGCATGGGCTATGTTGTCCATTTGTGGTAGAAGCATTAGAGTACAGGTGTTTTAGGAATACTGAATAATACCGCTCAGAGTATATTTGTAAACACTAAGCTAACAGGGTTATTGTCCCGAATGATAGTATAGTGTGTTCAGGTGAGAATATCACCTTGGGGATCATGACACACACACACATCAAATTTAAAGAAAAACAACAAATGTAAATAAAACAGGTTCAGTACACAGATCAAGTTTTCTTTAAAAAAATATTACAGTAGCCTAATACAGCAATGTTACTCCTGCTTCTAGAAACATGCTTGCTCTACTGGCTGAGGCCAAACCCTGTCACGTGGTTTTTTTTCCTTCTTCCTTAAGTTTGTCCTTTACCACTTCCCTTCAACAAAAACCAAATAAACAGCTGTCTGGTTAAAGACTGACCTTGCCGAATTCTGTGATTTAACGATAATGATGGTAAATGCAAGAAAAGAATCTATTTTAGCGTCGCAGACAGACTTGCAATCAACTTACTCCAGGGTCTTTAATCAAGAAAACTAGAGACGTCTTAATTAAAGGAAAAGTTTACAATTGAAACTGATTTGTGGTGCAATCTTGTGTTCTGTTCTAACTAGCTATCAACACACACCCACCTAATGTGCTCCCAACTGGGGACAAACACCACAGTCTCGTTAAGAGCAAAATTGCACCAAATTAAAGTTAAGTTTATATTGCACCTTAGCAGAATTTTTAAAATCTCAGTTTGCAGTTCCAATAGCTTTAGGTCCTCTTTATGTTTCCATGGATAGTGTGTGAGTTTATTCTAGCTGCAGCAAAAGGATAATAAACTTACTCTCTAACTAACCTAAACAGGGCCTCAACTATCCTTTATCACACTCATTAAAAACACACACACAGGATAGCATGTCTTTGGGCAACTATGGAAAAGAGAGATAATTACTGTAAGCAATTTCTGTTTCAAAGTTCATATCATTATAGTTTCATATTATTCTCTTCAATTTGTGAACTGTTTGTGCTGCTTCTCAATCACTCCTGGTAGTCAAGAAGTAATTAAAGGTATCTTATTTGCTAGGGGTATAATAATTCTGAAACTGAGGCTCATACCACGATATAAACCAATGTTTTGGATAATTGTTTCACATTTACAATTTATCTCAGGCCTGCTCATATACAGAGCACACAGCATTGATGTTTGTGGTCTTTCTTCAACTGATTCAACCAATTAACAAATCTAACCCTTTGGTTATTTTGCAGACAACTCTAATTACAAGATGGTGTTTTTTTTTTTAAATCACAGATTATTTTTTGTAGCAAAAAAAATTCATAATGATGGTTATTAGAAGTCTGTGTTTAAGTTTACACAGTGGCAAAGCTGCAAGCTTGGGGAAACATTCACTAGTAGAATTACGATTAGCAGATGAGATCGAGTGCAAGTAAGTTCAGAACCTGATCCATGTGACCCAAGTAAATAATTGAAGACATTCACTGTTTGCTCTTTATAGTCAGTGCTTGCCTGCCATCACAGCTGTGGGTTAAAGGCAGCTAATTAGCCTGAGGTTATAGGTTCAAGAACTAAACATATAAAGTTACAATTACACACAGCACCATCTAGAACTCGTCAAAGTTAGACCTGTATGGAGAAAGGCAGACATGGCCTTTGTAAAGCTAGCTGCACTGATCACTGAGATGTTAGACATATAGATACCACCACTGTCAGCATTCAATTAAAATTACTTACTGCTTCACTTACAATATAAATAGTGCCATCTGAGGCTGAGTGTTTAGGTGGTATACAGTATACAGTATTACTTTCAAGGACTGACACATGTAATAGACAGTTCAGAGTTGTTTGAAGGTGCTGCAATACACTGGAGGAATGAGATAAAGCATGTGGGAGTGTGCAGAGATATGCAGGAGCCAGTTAGACACAGCAGCAGTGATGGCTATTTCAAATGCAGAGAAGAAGCTCACTTGTAAAAGTTTATTTCTCTGCTTGTCTGTCATTTATCTATAGTATGTGTGTAAGACATTATTCACAATCTATGCATATGTGTGAGTGTATTCTCTGTTACATACATGGAGCAGCTGAGTCAAGAGAGTAACAGTGACTTAGTATATGACCCAGGATAAGACAGTGTTATCCGGTCTGGTTACATAAGTCTGAGCTGCATCAAAGAAATAGATTGCTGCTGTGGGCTATGCAGAGTTTGTGGTCTGTGCTTTGCAGAGTGGGGGTTTGCCATCAGTGCACCCAACCCTTTGCAGTCAGACTATAGCATCAAAAATTCAGATTATGTTGTTGTTTGACATTTCAAAAGGCCATAGAAAAATAATCAAAACCTATAGAGTACGTGTTAAACCAATTATTGGACCAAAGGGAAAACAAACAGAGAAAATATCAATGGTTCCCATGTTTTTAGGTTTTTTAACTTTCTGTGTTCGTAAACAATTTAATTGAGAGTTAGGTCGGGGCGGAAAACACTGACCACAGATCTTCAGGGGCGCTTCCAGCTCCAGCAGGATGGGTTGGCTGAGGAAGATCTCCCTGGATTTGATGCAAAGACCCCGCACCTCCGCCTCTGTCATCTGGACTATCTTCCCCGGGCGACATCCCCGCACTAAGGAGGAGACAAACTACACAGTCAGTGCTATTGACAAGTGAGTGAGTTATCAACAATCAGTGTGTAAAAAAACCCCAAAAAACAAAACAACACCAGCAACACAAACTTCATCAAAATTAGGCCATGACAGAATAATGCTTCACCTAAGGGAAAAATACTTGTGGCAGTATCACAAAAGCCGATAAACTGAGGGCGTAATGATTTTGTAGCCTATAGCTGCTTAGTCTCAGCCGTACTTTAGAAAGACGCTGCTTATTCTGTGAGAGCAGCTTGCATCTGAGCACTGGTGTGGGTTTATTGGCTGTGTAGCTGCAGTAGCTTAAGCCTACTTTCTGGCGTTCCGCCACAGCTCTGGGTGAAGATTTATCTTATAACGATAAAAAAAAGGGGAGTGTGAAATGCAAACGCTGGTTAGTCAGCAGCTGAAACAGACAAAGATATGAAAAGTGAGATTATAACTTAAGAACGACTTGCTTGTCATGTTATCTGGAGGCTGGAGTAGACAAAAGTTAAGTTTTATATTGTTTGGAATAGTCTGTGCCTGATATATTTGACATTTTCAATTTCAGGTCTGGAAAACTTAGTGTAATATTTCTTAAAGATGGTCTATAAAGAGCACATTATAAGTCACACAGCATTACAGCTATGCAAAATCATACCAGTAATCAGAGTCATCCCTGGCTTAGAATCAGCCTTTGGGAGATGACTACGCACGACAGTAAGCGTGACTAGTCTATGTAAAGTAAAGGCAATGGGACTGTAATGTCCTATTCAGTGTTGGGTAAGTTACTTTAAATTAGTAACTTAGTTACATTACTAGTTACTTCTCTAAAAAAGTAACTCAGTTACTTCAAGTTACTCGTTACTTTCAAAGTAACTAGTTACTAGGGAAAGTAACTTTGGTTTTACTCAGAATTCTCTTGTTAATGTGTTGCTTCCCTAACTGGATACCCAGCCAGACTGCCAGTCTTCTAGCTTGCTTACTTGCCACAAGTGCACTGTGCCACCTACCAACAGAAAGGAAAAAATAATGTGCACATTTCCACGAGAGAAATCCCACGCCTGGACCGTCATTGACCGCCGCCATGATTCTAGCCTGCTTTTTACATCCAACACAAAAACTGCAGTCGTGGTGCTTTTGATTGTACTCAGAACTTGGACATTCTGCCTTCTGAATAGGAAGATGTAGGTAACACCAGACTGCAGATGAGCTGCATACAGAGCTGGACTGGGACAAAAAAAAATGTCCGGGCATTTTGACTAGAGACCGCCCACCATTATAGGAAAAATCATAAAGCCTTTGAATGAAAACAAACACTGTTGTGACAGTGATGTACACTGTTCTGATGGTATATATGTATCAATCTATCAATTGTTTGTTGTAAGACTCAGATAATTATTTTTTTAAAAGCAAGACATTTTAAATGAGAATAATAAAGAAAAGTATTTCCTTGTGCCCCCTTTCCTGTTAATGCCCTACCTGGCCCCTGGACACACTTTGCTAGACCCACCCCTGCACAGTTACCAGCTGTCAGCTACATAGAAAAGGATCCTGGTGTTATTTGTCTCTCAGAAACAGTTCATAACTTCCTTCAACTCATTCATGTCACCTAAAAGGTAAACCTGTTTCTCCATCACCTGTTCAGCTCTGATGATTCAGTAAGGACATCTCCTGGTTTCATCTGCATGTTTCCCTCTCACCAGATAACCAAACCGATATCATGACCAGCAGCTTTACAGCTGTGGCTCCAGCAAACATCAGCTGATACTAGAAATTAATATTAAATAAATTCTAACAACAGCTGATCAAGCTTAAACGTGCTGCTGTTGTTTAACGCGACATCCGCTGGTTTCCTCTTTCTGGCGCAGTGTGGGCGATAAATAAACAAGAGAGAAAAGCCGATCAGCTGATCATTGATCAGTTTCGTGATTGAAGTAGAAACGGGAGAGGAGAGAATGAGAGAAGAAGAGGCAGCTGTGCAGCTTCAGCTTTGTCTTTTCATTGTAGCTGAAGTCCGGGACAAACTGTGTTCCTTTTCACCTCAGTACGAAACGCGTAATATATTTTTCTCTGAATACCAGACGATTCTGTTTTTTACGGGACGGTTGGCAACTCTAATAATTAACCGTATGAACAAAATAAAGTTCAACATCAGTAACATAGCACCCACCCAGCTGTATAGAAACTCCGTCATGCTAGCTAGTACGCAGTACGAAAAAGTCAGCATACCGAAAATAAACTCCACCTAAACTTGGTTTATATCTGACTCCGATAGACTGCAGGTCATAACTTCTTACCTGAAGTTCAGTTCACCTGACACCGGCGGCCGCTTCGGGTCTCTCCTCTTGCCTCCCTTTTCCTTCATCCACCTGCTGGCCTCCACCACTTGCTAATGTTATTGAATCTGTGGAAGCTCCGCGATATCCACCACCGCGGTAACGAGTAACGAGCCTATCTAAATCCCAGTAACGAGTAACGCGTTCCTGGTTTTGGCATAATAACTAGTTACCGTGCTCGTTACCACAATAATAACGTAGTTACTGTAACGCGTTACTTAATAACGCGTTAGTCCCAACACTGGTCCTATTTGACAGAAATCTATGCATTTTCCTATTACTACTGAAAAATATGATAAAAATGAAACTTAATTTAACAAAAGTAGTTAAAGTTATTTAATTGCAACAGTGGAACAGAGCATAAGAATGAGGGACACAGCTATGGTTAACATGAGAGTTGATGAAAGTCCGATACAAAGTATTTAAGTGTACGTTCTGCTTGTTAAATGGTAATTTGCTGAACTGCTATACAGCACATGCAAAGAGGGTTTAAACGGCTATTTTTATTCTCAGTTCTTATCATTCTGGCGCTAGTCATGTTCCTTTGGCATTGGCTAAAAACCCTGTAGGCGAGGCAAACATTTCTTTAGGCAGGAAAAAACACTTGTTATGGTAGTAACTGTGAACAAAAGCTGAAATGAATATAAATGGATAAGAGACTCAATAATGATCTCATAATACTCGCTTTTAAGTCTTAGGTTGACATTACAAAAAGCAAATCAAAGCAAGGCATGAAAATATTCTGTGCATGGAAACAAAAGTGATGAACAAATCCACAACTGAGGAATTATGCAATAACTAACCATTTTGTTATTGCCTTTAAGCTAGACGCCCACAAAAGAGCCCAATAAAGGGTTGCTGAGCCTAGTGAAGCGAATACATGTTAGTCAGAGTGAGTTTCTATGCCCTTTTTCAATGTACCTTTTTCTGTTGTATTTAATGGATACCATTACAGAATGACCACACAAGGGAGCAGTTCAAATTGATGTGTATGTGTGGAATTCCTAAAGCTTAGTGCCTGATGTTTTTGTACATATATAAACATCTATATGCATTCTGCTTACACAGCGTGTTCAAACTCCCTGACTCTCAGTGTCTCATTAATTAAGAAATCCAATCTGAGTTTAAGTGAGTAAATCACAGGAATATAAACCAGATCCACAGTGTCAAAAACTATTCAAGGGCTCCTTCATTAATATTTCTTATCCTCCATCTACTGAATCAGCACTGCTACATTTCCCTTCTGCTTCTCAGAGTGCGAAGCATGAAATCGCAGAAGTAGGGCTCTTTACTCAACAGCCCAGCCTCATCAGAGCAGAGCAAGTTAAGCTTGGATGTTTAGCCTGCTCAGCTTTAACAGTGAACCTTTTACTGTTCGCACTTGCACTCTGTAGGCTGGCACTTTTAAAAGAGATTATGTAGTTAAGACTACTGAGGGGGCAAAGGCCAAACTGAAGCAATGACAAGGATTTTGCAACAATCATAAACAGAATCATTGTTTGTTTGTCTTGCTAAACTGTGTGAGCGTTCACATGTTTTATAAGAATGAATAAGCAGTCTCACTGACACTTTTTCTCACACAGAAAAACAAACAGTAAGCTACTTTGTTATGCTGGAATGCAGAATGAAGGCATTTCAAAGGGCTTTCTTCAGAAACTTGACACAAGACCATTATGAGTCTCTTGATATATAACTGGGAATCTGTGGTAAACACTGGGAAAACAGAGTTTGTGTTTTGTATTACTCTAGTATTCTAATCAGCTCTGAGGCAAAACCTTTGAATAAAGAAGATGTGTCATGTATTTACTCCTTAATTAATACTCAGTTATAACTATTTATGATGCTCACATCAGTAAGTGAAAGGGTAACCAAATACTTATCTATGAGACAATAACATAATAATAAAATAAAAAACTTTTGTAGACCGCAAAGATTATTACCAAACTAATCACTTACGAAAGACATCAAATGCCAAGTTCAACTGGCATTAAAAATATGAGCAATGTAATCAACAAGTCACAGTTGGAGCTGAGTGCCAAGGAAAAGTGCGTCAGCGGAGGACTTTTGAGCCGAGATAAATGGTTGGCCAAAAGTCACGCGCACAGCTGTCTCAAAGTTATCTTTCTGTATTCAAAACAACTCTTTAAATCTGAAATAGTAAGAAACCCAGGGAGATGCAGTTACCACCAAGAATTATCCTAGCATCCTTTACCAGAGTCAAAGATAGTAGTGGAAAGTATGCCAAGGACAGCTGAATTCGCTGTAGTGGTCTGCTATGACTCAAAGGATATCTCAGGGGAACAGAAAACTCTTCTCTGAAGCAGCTGGTCAGCCATCATCCTTCTTTCTGCTTGGCCCAAATATCCTCATCCTCAGACATCACCAAAATTCCCCAAAGTATAAAAGCAAACAACGTCATTGTGCACACAGCGTGACTTAAACATCTCTGTGGATGAGCCAAAGAAACACATATTTCACTAATATTCTTTTATCACATGTGTGTTTCTTAATTCTGTTGTACCTTTAGTGCGAACAAAGATATATAAAGGCAATGTGTGAGCATGAGTGTCCTGAATCACAGCAACCTGCCCACTAAAAAAGACACCTCCAAACCAAGTCACCTCCAAAAAAGATAAATGTACTTAAAAAGACAACCCAACAGTTAACCACTTATGATTCATTCAGGATATAGTGATAAACGACACCCATTATAGTTATCTATTTTGTGTTTTTATTATTATTATTGTTATTATTGTTCTTTTCCACTTATTTATAGAGCAGACTTAAAAACCAGGTCACTAATACACAAAAATTAGTGGCAGCAGCAAATAAAATAATGACAACCGTCAGCACCGCGGATGTGGGGCAAACGCGTTTAAACCAAAGGGAGCTGCAATACTACTGTGTAACAGTACAACGATTCAACTTACAACAGTAACAATGACTTTATACCAAGCACACAGGACGAGGAGGAAAAAAAACGTCCCCGCCCCTCCTTGACATCAGCCCCACATAATTTGGCAAATGGGGTAAAACGAAAAATGCCGCAAACACAGCAGACCGAAAGTTTAATTACACGCTAAAGTAAAGGCCACGACACGATACATTATCTGCCAAACGTAACCGCAGATTATTGCTGCGCAAACACACGCTAGGCTTTCAGCGTTTGCAGTGTTTATAAACACGGCCAGCTAACGGTAACGTTAGCCGAAGCTAGCCGGGCATAGCGTTAAAATGGACTGACATTAGCCTTACCAGCTAACACTTTCCTGCGTTTTGCGAGGCAACCGCGACAGTTACCGGATATTATTTAAACCCCATTTTTTAAACACCGAACCCTTCACCTGTTCCCCACAAAACACACAGTAAATATAACTCAAATTGTTCACCTTCCAAGAGCCGAGAGATGAGGCTATCCACGTTCAATTCACCCTCCGCCATCTTCACACTGCTGTTGTACTGTACAGTGTTGGCCGCTTCAGTTCCCTCAGCCGACACCAGGGGGGGTTGTTGCTCACAAACCGGTTGCCAAAGACCTTGACCAGGGAGCAGATTAGTGAATAATCCACTTTATTTTTATTTTTACCTCCTTTATATACATCCACCATCTACTATAGCTATACAAAAATATTAATAAAATTACAATTGTTTAAATAGGAATTGGGATGAAATCTAAAAACGTACGAAAGGTATGAAAGGTACAGTAGCATGTAACCGCTGTATAGACCTGCTACATTATTACTGATTCGAAAACAAACAAAGTAAAGGTTACGTCAGGTTTCATATAGTAAACTGATCTGGTTTGTAATTATGTCTGCAATGTGTCAAAATAAATACGTATGTAAGTGGCGTAAAGTATAGTATTTCAGCTTGAGCTGAATGAAGGGGGAAACCGCAGAAAATGTTTCTCAATGCTTGAGTAAATGTACTTTTCACCCTGTCACAAGTTTGTTACATAATCAGCAGAAGCTGTCGGCATATTTCATCACTCTAAAGAGATCATAAACCATTCCTGTGTATATTTTATCAGCAGGCTCGGCCTTTGGAGGTACTAATCAACCTAACCAACGGGAGCATGAGTAGTTTGTGTATTTTGCAGTGCTTTTTCTGCACAAACAGGTGTATTAAGCTGGGTCAGGATTGAGCATTCACACTACAGTACACTGTTTCATGAATTTATTGCCAATTAACCCTCCATCTCCCACCACCCACACCATACAATCCCACTAGTATTTATATCAAAATGAAAACACATTACAAGTATACACAAAATTACCACAGAAACATAATTTAGTGTTTATTTTACTGCATATATTTATATATACATAGATAGATATATGTATTTAAGTTACAATATTAATTTATCAAAGCAAACAGGATCATATATAACACTGTATAGTTTTGAAAAACAGCCTCATTGTCAATGTTTGTGTAGCTGTTTATTTTTCCCCCTAAATAGTGCCATGAAAAAACATAACACATTTAAAATTCTGTGCCCTTCATCTGCCCCGAAGTCATCATCTTCTTCTTGTTCTTCCTGGCTTTGTAGGAGAAGATGAGCCCGGTGACAGCCGAACCAATCAGAAGGCCAACAACAGCCAGCACAGCAGCGAGCCATGGTTGCACAGTGTTAGGGCACTTTGGATTGCCCGAGGGTTGTGGTGTGATGCCAGTTATGGGTGGTGTGGCTGTGACTGTAGGATCCACGCTGTTTATCTTTGTGAAGATGTAAGGATGTTCCTGGAACACATCAAGAGGATGTCAAAGTTCAATTCCACAAACCTGTAAGAAAGCTCCAATAAGAAGTGCTTCTGCAGCTGATTCCTTACCTCAGTAGGACACTTGATTCTATCTCTGCCATTTGAAAAGGCGTTATACGTCTGTTTTTCCCCCACTGGTTCCATCTAGAGATAAAACCACAAATGCATCTCTGTTCAGCATAAATTGCAGGGAGATGTTGTAATTATAAAGGCAAATACAGTTATCCTTTTACTACCCGCATTAAAAGACTCACCATGTTATTCCACAGAGCTACAGCCATGTCAGCATGTCCCCGTTCACTGAAGTGGAAACAGTCCTGGGAGAAGTATGTGACATCAGGTTGGCCTTCCTGCAGGAGGGAAAACACACAATCATCCATGTTTGTGGGTAAAATGTATCCTGAGGACTGACAGACGTGTTACTATCCGCAAACTAAATGTTTATATATAAATACATGTAGAGCGTAGTGGAGGGTGATGGGCACACGGAAGACTTACAGCATTGAAAGGTAAGATGGTGCTTTTAAAAAAAGGCTGGAGAACCACAGCAAAATCCTCTTTGTTGTCATAGCGACCTCCATGCAACAGTTTTTCGGTTTCAGTCTGGCAGAAACAGATGGCTGATGTTATTAAGGTAATATAACAATCCTGATTCATCAACACTTGTTCAGAATCAAACATTTTACTATCATGGCTCAAGTCTGCTAACCTGGTATTCCCGATTGATTCGTTTTGCTTCTGCCAGCTCTGGTGAATCCTCTCCCGGGTCCAAGAAGCATCGGCAGACAAACCTGGGG
Source organism: Oreochromis aureus (assembly GCF_013358895.1). Classification (NCBI taxonomy): domain Eukaryota; kingdom Metazoa; phylum Chordata; class Actinopteri; order Cichliformes; family Cichlidae; genus Oreochromis; species Oreochromis aureus. The sequence goes on from NC_052960.1 coordinate 14,211,917, forward strand.
ATACACAGGGAAAAATCACTGATTTGTTATTCGTTCTGGTATGAGGCAGTTGTTTCATACAATACAAATTATATCTGATATTCTAGTTTTTCTCAATAGACAGTGCAATTAAGAGGAGAGGATCTAGACCAGGGGTCCCCAATCTCAGTCCACGAGGGCCGGTGTCCCTGCAGGTTTTAGATCTCACCTTGGGTCAGCACACCTGAATCACATGATTAGTTCATTGCCAGGCCTCTGGAGAACTTCAAGACATGTTGAGAAGGTAATTTATCCATTTAAATCAGCTGTGATGGATCAAGGAGACATCTAAAACCTGCAGGGACACCGGCCCTCGTGGACTGAGATTGGGGACCCCTGATCTAGAGGAAAGGGCCTCAGGTCGGAGAACCTCGGCTGTTGTATTTAGCCTTACAGCATATAGTCGCTTGCTCAATCTATCACCTAGACCTGATGTCTTATGACAGATTCCCTAGATATAGACGAGAAGTGATTTAGACTGCCTTGTAATCAATGGTCTTATTCATGAAAAGCTGATTAGATTGATGAACATACTGTTGCACTAAAGTGCACCCTAGGGTGTTCTTATTGATCTTGCGAAGACCTTCAATTTCCAGGATCCCCAGCACGTTCACAATCGTCCTGGGAACCTACAATTAAAAAAAAAAACATAGAAGATTGGAGCTAAAAAACTGGATGAACCCAAATAATTTTTTTGTTCAGAATCTCTTAAAAGTTTTTTCACTTATGATCTTACTATATAATATTAGTCTTTTTACATCAATAAAAATAGTCTCACCTCATTGTACAGCATGTCCAAGCTTGTCATCATATGATAGCTGTAGTTCTTAGGTGAGTATGCGGCCTGTAGTTTGGACAGATACAATCAATAAGGCTACTTATTAACACATGAACTTAGTTCAGCCATGACTTTTCTTTTTTTTAACTCTTTTTTGTAGCCAGCAGCATAATTAAGGCAGATAGGAGGGGAATATGGCCAAGTTTGAATCCACCAAGAGAGAGCCATGCAACATGTAAGAGTGCACTAGCAACAACTAACCCTAAGCTGTCACTATAGTCTCAGAGCTCATCTTAAATTGATGCTGCACTTTGATATTCTGCTTCAAAGCACAAACATTAAAAGAGAGACTACCCTGACAGCGGAGCGTGAGGGGCGTAATGGGGAGGGGGGTAAATGAGAAAGAGAAAAAGAAAGCAGGAGCGAGCAAGACAGAGACAGGATGAAGACGGTTGACTTCTGTGTTGTTTATGCCTCTTAGAGAACAAGGCCTGTCACTGTGTTCTGTGTGCTTGTTCAATGCAGACATAGGCCGGGGTAGAGGAGGGAGGGGGTGATCTGTGTTGCAGGGCTAAAGTGACAGAATGTGCTTATTGAAAACAAACCATGTCTGCTCTCATCCCTCTCTGACACAATAAAACAATAAGGGGGGGGGGTTGCTCACAAGGCTTAATTATTCTGCTCCAGTGCTTAGTTCCATTTGAGGAGTAATGATATCTCGAGACAGCGCTCCACGACGCCACTGAATGTTTAAGCACTACACTTGCAGAGGGAAATCATTTTTCCCCTTAAAAGTGTCCTTCAAACCAAATTTCTTAAAGCAACTCACCCGATCGTTGCAGTACTGACACAGGTCATTCCCTCCGATGAAGAGGGTCACAAGCTTCCAGTCGTTCTCAAAGTCCACGGCCTATTTTGATTGGTGGTGACAGATTCAGAGAGACAGATTTAATTACATGTGTTTTTCTCGCAGAAAACGTGGCAAGGCTTGAGACAAGGCTACATTAAAAATCACTTGGTAATGCATGTTAAACTCACTGGGTTCTTTTTCATGTCATCAATAAGGCGTCTGACCTGTGCCGGGATTTGTCTGCATGGAATTGCATACAATTAGCCCATGCAATGCTTCCAAGATAGCATAGTGATACACCTGTTTATATATCTGATAACACGTCAACGTCAGAACTCACGCTATTTTAGCGCCTGATACAGCCACATTGAAACCAGCCTCCTGTGTTCCTGTCCCCTTTGACATTCCTTTGACATCAGGATTAAACTTCTTAAGAATATCTAAAGTATAAATAAAAAAAAAAAGTTAGGGTACAGAGTTTACTCAGTTAAAGACAAAATACAGTTTTTTGTCAGACTATTTCTGCCATCTAGTGGTGCTTATGTGCATTACAGTTCAAGGGGGTTTCTGACTTACTGGGTAATGTTGTGACAGTCTCAAGAGTATCATCACCTCCGATGCTATTAAAAAAAATAGGGAAACAAAGAATGTATGTTTACAATGCAACGTTTATAGTTTATAATGTGCAAAGTCTTGTTTTGGTCTCTCACCTCCACGACACTCCTCTGTACTCAGTACCTAGCTCCGCCAGACTTTGTGATTTAGCACCAAAGGCGGCCTACATTTGGGAAAAAGTGATTTTACAGCTGAATCATTAACAGACTCCCCCCCGTTTCAACCTCTATCTCATTAAGTTGATATTACTATCTCTGTTTATACATTAACTGATTTATAGGTACCTAGAAATGGTGTGATGTGTAACACTATTATTACCATTATAAATTATTACTGATTAATCTACCTGCCATGGGTCCCAGAGACCAAAAAATGTGCCAGTGAGTATTTTTGAGCTCTAAAGAAATCCCTCCTTTAGACAGTAGCTCTGTCACATTTGTCTATTAGTGATGACATTTATGAAATATTATAGTATTAATGGGTTGTTCTGGTATTCAATTTTTATTGTACAAGCAAGTACATTTGAATTATTTAGAAACTTTGAAATAAATTAGATTTGCAAGAACAGAGAACAAACAGATAAGAAAAAACAAGACACATAAACTCAGGCAGATAACTGCATAGCTGCCAAATAGTTGACTAAGGCTGTGAGAGGCAAATGAGGGATTTGGATGAAAAACAGTAAGCGGACAATTTTGGGAGTTATTTCGAGGATTTATTCAGTTATGACAAAATGCCAGTCACGCTCTTGAGCTTACCGTTAAAGAGTCTCCTAGAGCAGCCACTACCTTGATGTCTGCTGGTCGCACCTTGTGAGCTATTAAAAAAAGTCAACATGAGTATATTTGACATGTAATCATTGTATTTCAGAACTGAATTATAACACAGGATGAGCACCTGAAGTGGGCACAGAGTTGGACGGTGCTGTGTTTGAACAGGAGAAGTCACTCCCCCAGTTCTGTAATAAGATAAAGATATATTTCAAAAATAAGACTCTATCATTTTCCATTGTGCATAATGTAAATAATAAATATTTGCTACAAGTTTTTGGGGGTATGAAACACCTAAATAATAACCTACTGAGACTGGAGCAGAAGTGGGTGGAGGGCCTGGAAAGGTGTAGCCGCTATTAACAGCCGTCCTAATGAATGGGACTGTCTGTATTTGGAAAGAAAAATGGAAATAAAAAAAAGCTAATAAAAGCATAAAACTAATAAAATAATAATGCAGAATTTCGAGATTGAGATTCATTTTTACCTCAGAGGGACAAATCAAATCAACGCCATCTGTGAAGTTTTGCGTATTAGTCTTTTTGCCCAGTGGCTCAAGCTAAAAGAGCATGAAAGTCAGTTATTTAGTATCAGAGAAGTTAAATAACAAAACAAAACAAAAAACCCCACATGGGGCAAAATATTGATGTCATAATGGCCGCAGAAAATCCTACCATATTGTTCCACAGACCACGGGCCATGAGTGTGTGAGCTTTCTGGCTGAGATGAAAACAGTCAGGTGCAAAGTAAGAGCGATCCGGCCGGCCGTCCTTTTATAAAGAAGCCAAAGAAAGGAAGGCTTTTTTTTTTCAAGTTAAACAAATTCCTAAATGAAAACAAAAATATTGTAAAAGTGTGGTGTTTCACATTTGTAAGACATTACCTCTAACTTGGGAAGAGAAAGCCCTCTAAGGAAGGGCTGCAGTATCACAGTGAAGTTATCATGCGTGTCATACCGCCCAGAGTCAACGAGCTGTTGCATGCCAACCTGAGAGGACAGACAGTCATAACATGACCTCACAAGAATAAAAAGCAAATAAAGTTTTTGACTTTGCAGTGACAATTATATTCAGTGGACAATGACATAATACACATGACTGTACTGCACAGTACAGCTCAAATCACATCATCAAGTTTGCAGATGACACAACAGTGGTGGGGTCTCATCACCAACAACGATGAGTCTGAATACAGAGAGGAAGTACAACACCTGGTGGACTGGTGTCAGAATAACAGCCTGTCTCTAAATGTTCAGAAGACTAAAGAGATGGTTGTTAACTTAAGGAAGAGCTCAATGGCCCACACCCCACTGCACATCAACGGATCTGCTGTTGAGATGGTCAACAGTGTGAAATTCCTGGGTGTGCACATATCAGCTGACCTCTCCTGGAACCTGAACACCACCACCATCATGAAGAAAGCCCAACAACGTTTTCACTTTCTTAGGAAACTGAAGAAGGCCAGTCTCCTCCTATCCTCACATCATTTTACCCGGGAACCATTAAGAGCGTCCTCTGCTGCTACATCACTATCTGGTACGGGAACTGCACCCTCGCTGAAAAGCAGTCTCTGCAGTGAGGACAGCAGAGAGGATCATTGGAGGCCCTCTCGCATCCATCTCCCAACTCTATGACAGACACATCATCCGACGTGCGAACAGCATAGTGAAGGACACTTTCCACCCCTCACATGCACTGTTCTCCCTCCTTCCACCTGGCAGACGGTTTCGCAGTATTAAAACCGTAACGACCAGACACTGCAAGAGCTTTTCCCCCAAGCAGTCAGAGCCCTCAACTCACTACCACAAAACGACTGACATACACATACACCTTTACAAACACCTTACAATACTCATCAAAAGACTCAAACACAACAAAACTTCCACAAATCCACTACAAACTGGACCTGGGAACAACATGCTTATTTGCACACTCAGTCACATAATTCTGAACACACATCTAAATTATATTATATTTGCACATTTTGCATTTTGCACGTCTTTGTCATGTCTGGTCAATAATATCCTGACAATAACTTGAAACTGGTATTCAATACCTACTGCACATTCCACTTTGTATTATCTCAGTCCTGTCTTTGTTTATCGTACAGTTAATATTGTATAGTTACCATTATAGTATTGTATAGAATTGTATAGTTAGTAATTAGTAACTTTATATCCCTTAATTTTACCGAAACTTAGGATGTTATTTATTTGTAATTCCTAGTTTTATATCTCTTGGAGATATATCCTTTATAGATTTATAAATGCACCATGGGGGGCTTAGGGTGAAACAGCATTTCGGTACACTGTATACTGTGTGTACTACTCTATTGACAATAAAGCTCTTGAATCTTGAATCTGAATAATATCGCCATCTTTAGCCTTTAAAAAGTCCACTTATTTGGTGTAGCAAGCTTTTAAACCTCATGCTGCGTGCAGGATAAATTCATTATGACCTCATGAAATTGTTTAAAATACACAGGTGTCTTTAATCTTTAGTCATAATTATTCAGTTACTATACAATACAGTTATGAAACCAAAGAAACAAAGAATCTGTTATTATAACTGAAATCTACTTTCATTCCTTAATACACTGACTGTTGAATCAGTCTATTTATGCCCTTTAAAATGCTGCTGTCAGGTTAAGTAACCTTGAGAATTGTGTAATGCACATAAGAAAGCACAGGTTCATGAGAGAATTGTAATTATTTAGTTTATTTATTTTATTTCTGTATTCATCTCTTATTTTATTACTTTACTCTTAGAGCCATTATTGTAAGCAGTGGAGGAGTAAATTTTGTTTTTTTCTTCAATTTTTAAAAATTGTACCATGACAAATAAAGGAACCCTGAACCTTGACATGTGAAAATTATGGAAAATCATTCTTTTTAACTTTCTTTCGCACCTGGTAGCCTGTGTTGTAGGTCTCAAGCATCTCGAGTTCAGCTGATCCGTCTTTAGGACTCAGGACACAGGAGCAAAACATACTGGAACATAAATGCACCGGGTGTCAATTAGTGGTTTACGATTTTTGGTCAAACTGTTTGTCCGACGCAACAAAATATTGCTTACTTTGCAAGCCAAGTTGGACACCCCACAGTCGGATCACTGTGCAGATCACGCAGCTGTTTGACGCTAAACAGCTCTACCAGATTGACAACAGCACGAGGCACCTGGAAAGATTTCGAAATTGAAAACATGCAGGGATACTGAATGGCTGTGGCAGCAAGGTGCAAGAAGATGAGAACGTACTTCACTGTGGAGTATGTCTAGACCTTCACTGATCCGATGGACCACATTCCTGGGTGAGTAATAATTCTGTAGGGGGAAAACAAAATCTCTATTACAAAAGATCCCAAGCATGAATGTGAAAAACAGATATTTGGTAAATTATTGAATTAGTTATTGCACTGAAACTAATTAAACTATCTTGATTATAATTTGAATGTCGAATATTTTCTTCTAGCTACACAAATGCAGGAATTGGCTATGATTACTTGGCTTTAATGATTATTTTGGACTGTTACTCAAGTAAAGCAAGCAATTTTTGAGGTTTTTGTCTCTGAAAGATTGTTATGATAATGAGGATAATTTTAAGTTGTCATTAAAATAATAAAATATTTTGGATGACCAACATGAAAAATATCTCTAAATTTGATTTCCACCAAAAATGGACAGCTTTTTTTCTTCTAATTCAGCAGTTTATGGCAGTTCAATGGTATGAAACCGCCTGATTATAATGGCAAAGTAAGTAAGTACAATATATAAAATAACAGAGACAATATGTGGAGCGCTTACAGTGTTGGTGCAGTAGTCGCATATGTCATTTCCACCAATGAACATGGTGATAACTTTCCAGTCATTGTTGAAATCGATACGCTGGAGGACATAAGAGGTAAAGTTCTGTGTTTAATTTGTTCATTATTAACATAAGGCTGTGACAAAGTACACATGACACTGTGTCTGAATGTACACCCACCGGCCACTCTATTAGGTACACCTCTTCAACTACTTGTTGCCAGTTAGGCTGGTATTAGTATTTCAGAAGCTGCTGATCTACAGAGATTTTTACACACATCCACTACTAGAGTTAACAGAGAATGGTCCAATGAAGAGAAAATATGCCATGTTGATGCCAGAGATCAGAGGATAATGGCTGGACTGCTTTGAGATGATAGAAAAGAAAGAGGAGCTATATCCACTTGTTACAACAAAGGTCTGCAGAAGAGCATCTTTGAATATACAACAAATCAAACCTTGAAGCAAAAAGGGCTACAGCAACATCAAAAGATCTCACAAAGTGCCACTCTTGTCAGCTAAGAACAGGAAACGAATGCTAATGCTTTATGAAAACATGGATCCATTCTGCCTGGTATCAACAGTCTTGGCTTCTGGTGGTGGTGGTGTAATAGCTTGTGAGACATTTTCTTGGGTCGGTTTGTGCTCCAATCCAATAAACCATCTTTGTGATGTGGTCGAGCGAGAGATCATGGATCATGGATGTAAACCAGACAACTCATGATGCTGTCAATATGGAGCAAAATCTCTGAGGAATGTTTCCAGCATCTTGTTGAATTTATGCCACACAGAAATAAGGCAGCTCTGTTGGGAAAAGGAGGTCCAACCCTGTACTAGGAAGGTGTACCTAATAAAGTGCCCGGTATGCATATTTCTCCTGCAGTTATTGCTGACTTACCGCATCGCTTTTCATTTTGTCCACTAGGATGCGCGCCTGTCCTGCCATGTCACTAGAAATAGCAACAAATGTTATCTTTAAAACTTGCTGATTAATTTTTTTCATATAGCATGCTGCAAATCCTGCTAAGGTTGAAAGTAAGTACAAATGTGACTTACTCGCTCTTTGCTCCTGGAACAGCCTGATTGAGAAAGGCTTTAGCATTGTTCACTCCACCTATTCCTGTAGAGAATCCAGTCAGGGAGGGGTTAAACTCCCTCAGGATGTCTGAAAAAAAAAATGATTAGAAGTTAAAAAAAAAACTCAAACAAGGATTTAACTGTTATACTCTTATATTGTAATTTAGTCATTGTGACAGCATTTAGATTTCTTAAGTATACAAAAGTGCCCTTTCATTTTAGCAACCAAACTCATTTTGTTGATTCAGGTCATTAGATTGCATAAAAGATAGGCCTGTTCAAGCCTATATCCTTTAGTGATGGTGATGAGAACCACAATTTAGTTTAATAAATGAAATACAACTACCATTTTTTTAACTTCAAAAACATGCGTGAAAGAGAGAGACATACTGGCCAGAGTTGTCACAGTGGTTATGTTTTCGTCACCACCAATGCTGAAAGTTGCAGAAATTTAGTTAGTTTTATCAAGTAACTCTTCCAAAATGTAAACAAATTTGTATTTTAACTTGTCTTACCACCATGACAGTCCTCTGTACTCATTAAGCAGTCCCAACAAGTTATCTGATTTTGCACCTACACCATTGGCTGCCTGCAGGAAACATCAGATGCAAGACAATAAAAAACCGAGCTAATAAAACCCAAAGGAATGAATTGGTTGGTCCAGCAAGGTACTATGCCATAGGTGTTAAACATATGGCTCCTGGGCCAGAACTGGCCTGCTTTGCATCCTGTTTCACCCACTAAATGTATAAAGATTGCAGAGAAGTCATTAATAACTGCAAGTTTTCAAGAAAACCCAAGGTGATTACAAAAAATTGTAAAAGTATGACAGTAAAAAAGTTCAAAACATAAAATAATAAAATAATTTTATGATTGTTTACTTCTAAAATATTCTTTTTATGAAGGTTTTATGCCTTTGTAGATCTAGTGGGTCTGTATATTGAAGTGCAAATGAGAGATAGGGTTAATTATTTTTCTTAAGAATCGGACTGCTCATCACATACCTTTGAAATTATTTGTTTATTAAATTTCAACATTTTTGAAAATTCATAGTATTATCATTATTATCGTTACCAGTAGTAGTAGCAGTAGTAGTATTGATTTTACTGTTTGGACCCTCATTAGATGAAATTGGGCTGTAGGAGAAGGGAAACACTCACTGTCAGAGAGTCACCAAGCGCTGCCACCACCTTGATGTCTCCAGGTTTGAGCTCATTAACTGTACAGTGGAAAGAACAATGTGACTGAGCATGGTTGGACTGAGAAACATTTCCCTCAGTGTATTAGTGGAATTTAAAAATCATTTCTCACCTGATGTGGGTACGGTATTAGACGGGCTACGGTCTGTGCAAGGTATCTCGGTACCCATCTCCTAAAAAAATACACTCAGGTCAGTTTATCTACAGATTTAGATTCTTTTCTTTACTTTCTTTCTTTCTTTCTTTCTTTCTTTCTTTCTTTCTTTCTTTCTTTCTTTCTTTCTTTCTTTCTTTCTTTCTTTCTTTCTTTCTTTCTTTCTTTCTTTCTTTCTTTTTTTACATATCTGACTCTTACTTGAACTGCTGCTTTGTTGTAAAATTTCCCCACTGTTTCAGGAGGGGAATTAATCTGCGTACGCAGGAAAGGATGCTCCTGGGATGAGAAGAGAAAATTCACAGTTTTAACAGTTTAACATTGAATTTTCTATCTTAAAAAGTCTGCTCTATGAGATGAAAGCATTAACACATTAACACTTCAAAGGCAATTTTTCAATAGACTGTAGTGGCTCACCTCGTTAGGGCAAGGAAAAGTTATGGCATTTCTGTCTGTAACCTTGGGCTCACTTGTCAGTGGCTGAAGCTGGAGAAGAAAAGGTCAACGAGTGGTTAAGATTTGGGGTTATATGTGCAGCTATTTTGCATCCAGCAGCCTACAAAGTGCAATCCACTCATCTGTGCATTCAGAGTGAACAACTTTGAGGGGAATCATCCTGTAGATAATCCCATGAAGTAAATCTTTAAATCTCTTGTAAAGCATATTAACACTGTAATCAGTGCTTAATCTGATACCTGTTATTTCTGGCCTCAGTTTAAATTGGAGGGATGGTTTTAATGTCAGAATAAAATGAATTTCTAGAAGTCTCTTTCACACTGCCTATTTTATATATATATACATTTTCCTTTTCGCATCTGTGTGGTTTAAAAACTTACCAGGTTTGTCCAGAGTTGAATAGTCAACTGGTCAAGGCTAGACTGTGTGGAAGCATATTACATATGCAAGGTACACATTAGTCAGCAATATTTCATGAGTTGTTAATAAAGGAAAGATTATGCAACGTAACTGATAGGAACAATGTTACTTACAGAGTCTGATTGGGGCTCAAGGATAGCTGGGGCTGAATGCAACATAACAGTGAAGTCTGCACCGTTGTTGTTCCACTTTGGATTTTTGAAGACATGGCTCAGAGTATCCTGAAAACAAATCCCAAATAAAATGGTTAATTAGGCAGGAAAATATGGCAGAGAGACAAGAGGATACACAGAAAAAGCATTTATTTACAAGTAGTTTACCTGCAGTGCTTTCAGGAGAGTTGCTTTATATAGGCGTTTGGCGTTACACTCACATGTGCTAAGAAAAGGAAAAACAATCCCATAACTGTACATTTATAACACAGAACAAACTTAAAACATGTTTTACATGAGTTTTTAGCAGATTGCTTTTGGTAGATTTTTATGGGAAACACTCACTTATCTTGCTGATGATATCCACTCCAGGTGACCACATGAACTAAAGTACGATGCAGCTGTAAGCATACACCCAGAGTGTTATATTTAATTGCCATTCTACACGTTCATGGAAAAACTGAATCCAAAAAAAGGACCATACCCGTTTCTGCAGTATCTGCAGAGCTGCTTCCACTTCCTGCACCGCAGCCTTAATATCTTCTTCAACCTGAAGAACAAAGAAATGGCAACATTTTGTATTTTTTCCTTTTCATCACATTCAGCACCAAAAATAAAGCCTTAAACAAGAGATCTTACATGTGACGAACAGGCACATATGAAATCTGCGGGCACAAACAGCAGCACAAGCTTCCAGTCTTCCACCTGAAAGCACATACAGTATAATGTAAGAGTGTCTAAGTTATTTGTTTTTCATGCACACTTTGTTAGATTTGATTTTCTCAGATAACACATTAGACCACTTCAAAGGCAATTTTTCAATAGACTGCAGTGGCTCAGTCTATTGAAACGTGTGCCTCAGTTGAATGCTTGCGGTTTATGAACTTAACCTGTCATTGTTCACATGTCTGCCCAGAGAAAACATAACAGTTTCCATCAATCTCACGTTGACTTTCTGTTTTTGTTTGATGCTTTTGTTCATTCCTCTCTGGTTGTGCTTCATAGGATTTTATATATGTATGACTGACTTTTACTTATGCGTTAAAATGTCTTAAATTAAAGTGGCCTCGTTTATCAATACGTTTTTATGCCTGTGAAGCTCTTTGAACCTTTGTATGTGATATTGGGCTATAAAAATAAAACTTAAAATTAATTAACAACTGTGGCATTTCACCACCAGAGACATTCCTGAATAACCATGACTCGGGTGATTTAAATTAATAAGTGACTATGGAAGTACCCAAGCACACCATGTTTCCTTGTTGAGATATCAATCTGAGATTGTGGTTTTAGTGAAAGTATCCTGTCATCTATTTCATATGTATTTATGTGTATGCCATTGCATTTATAGTGGATATGCTCATTCACTGTAAAGGTCACAGAAACATTCATATGTTTAAAATGCATAAATTAATATGATAGGGGTTAATTCTACCTGATGTGAAAGGGAGAGTGAAAGGTCCTCGGCTTCTTCCAGTAAACTCCTGCAAACACAGAAACTCTCAAATAAAAAACCCTGCAGCAGCCTTCTTAAACAGTATTTATATGTATAATGGACATAATGTGTTTTACCTGGACTGGGATGATTGTTGAGCAATCACCTTGGGGTTAAACATGGACAGCAACTCTATTCAAACCACAAAGACATTACAGTGAAGACTGTGGTAGGCGTTAAGAAACAATAATAATGTACAGACAGTGTGCATTATGACATAGATGATAAATGACGGTAACACGAAAGAAAGCTTTCATTTATGTTGCTAGGCCACTTTCATGTGAAATCAGGGTCACTAACCGATGTTTATGGCCCCTATCTTATCCTTACAGATAAAGAAAATGAAAAACAGAAAACTATATGTTTATTAACCCTGACCTTGAACTGAACTATTAACTGTAAATGCTTTTCAATACATAATCACAAAGGCCCTAATGATTTGATAAGCAGTTTTTAAAAAAAGCTTTAATCCACTTGAAGTTGGCAGTGAAAGCTGAAATGATAAAGCAGGTTTATAGTGGTTCACTAAAACAAGATTAATGATCAAGTTCTATGCCTGATAACATAATAGGAGATTTTAATAATATAATAATAATTAGTTGGAAAATTATTAACTTTGAAAACATGAAACATAAGATCAATCATAAAGTAAAGAAGTATTTTGGGAAAATAGTTTTGTGATTACAAATACTACATGTAAAAGTAATTTCAAAGGTTAACAGTTGATAACCAGTGTGATTATTTATATTAGATTGCATTGTACATTTTTAATTTTATGCATCCGTCTCTTAATATTTGAAAATAGTAAAACTGGCTGTAAATGAGACTTACCGGCTAGTCTACTGATAATGCTGGAGGCTTCATCCCTAAAGATGAAGACATACACATTGTATAAGACGGTGGTTGTGTTAAGTTAGGTTTACTTTTAAAGCAGCAGTACATGCTGAACCATTCAGTGTTCATTCTTCAGTATTACTTACATAGATTTGTGCATTGTTTTTTGTTTGTTTGTTTGTTTGTTTTGCAATATACCTGTTTGAATCTGGTATTCCCAAGGTATAAACAGTGGTGATATCAGTAGGTGTCAGAGCATGAACTGGTGTTGGAAAAGCAAGGAAATGAAATGTCAGCAATCTCATAATGCAACACTAGAAAATATATTTAAAAGCAGACCTATTATAGAAGGATGAAAGTAGTGACTAAGCGCCTTCAGGCAACTGTTGTTGTGATTTGATGCTATAGAAATAAAATTGAATTTTAACTCCCTGCAGTCACTCATTATGTCTGCAGGGAGCATTACCTGAAGAAGATGGAGACAAGTGCGGTGGTAATGGTGAGCAAAGTATGGACATGTACGTTTCCGTCTGAATCACACAAAAACGTCTGTACATTAGTACATTACAAGAACAATATACAGAGGATAGTATAAAATATGAATGTGCAGACAAAAAGGTGTGATAACTGGCAAAAAGTACCTCTTCTGTTTTTACTTTTGTCTGGTCGCCACCTGCAACACCATCTAGATGGGACGTAAGTCAAAATTAACACTTTTGAATTTCTAAAATACAGAAATTAAACCAAACCCATGAAATTACTCAGTAGACGTTAGGCAGTTTATAAAAGTTGTATGTTAAAATCTTAAATTAAAAAGAGCTAATTAGGTTAAAAAATATTAGCAGGTAACAATAAAAAAGTTGCATTTTCCTTATTTTCATTTTGTAAAACTCTTGGAGATTTTTGTGAATAATCAACTGAATTAATGTTTGCGCACTCCAAATGTAAGCCAGGTGGAGAGATGACTGACTGGCAAAAGAAGAAATCATTATATATATATATATATTTTTTTTTTTATTTTATTTTACTTTCTTTAAAACAGAAAGATAAAGTATTAGCTTTGCTGGGATATACTCTCTCTGAGTGCCCTCATAGATGCTTCTCAGATTTTAAACCTGCACCATAACAAGACTTCTGTGTAATTTATTAAATTTGCATTTTCAGCCCAAAGTTATTTAACATTTATATCTAACATTTTATGCAACGTGTATAAAGGGCACATCAGCAAACATGAAATAATTCTAGTATAAAACACAGCTTAAATACAAGGCACTCTGTAAAAGAAAGAATGCTGACAAACTGGTCAAATTAGGTAAATCATGCATCAGCCAGCAGTGACCACTCAGTCACAAGATCACTCTGATTTCAGCTCATGCTGTGCCTTCTTGCCCTTAAAATTTGTAATATCGAATAATTGAGTACAATAAAGTAGTCCAACCTGTTCAGTATTTACCTGGAAATGTTGTGCAGGATCCAACAAGGATAGTCAGAATCAGGAGCGCAGATCGAGCCATGATGTGGTCAGAGTGTTTTCCACACTGGGGGGATTTGTGCAGTTCTTCCTCTTTTACCTTTGAGACTCAGAAAACGAAACCCTCACTCGCTGTAAAAGTGCAACATATCAATAAAGAGTGTGGGTAAGAGAGTAAAGTTTTAAAGGGCAAAGAAGGGAGCCAGAGAGGAAACCCTGTCAAACAGAAAAGAAAAGAGTCCTCCCTGCTATTTTTGTCCTTTACACATGTGCTTTTATTCTCTTTTATAACCCCTTCTTATCAGTTTATCAGAATAACAATCGATCATATCCCTTCTCTATCTCTACAGCTGTAATTGTGCTGTGTCACCAATTTGGACACATAAATCAAAGGACCATGAAATGAGTATCAGTTTTTGGACTTCTAAGTCAAAGATTAAATACCTTTATGTAACAATGACTGTCATATTAGTCATATTAGTGAATCAAGTGAATGAATAAAATCCATATGTCATGATTTTAGGTAATTTGTGTGTGATTTGCTTATTTTAAACCAACTGGCTATTCTGATGATAAAATATGATCATTATCTTTTCCATTATGTTATGGAAGGGGTTTGTGGACACAATGGCACACCGTGATGATCACATTAGTGATTCACAGTAAAACTCACGTGGGTGTAAAGACACAAACAACTAAGAAAATTATTTGCAGGCTTATAGTTTTCTAGCTTTCAGGGATGATTTCTGTGTATTTTCAATAAGCTGCCCTGCAATTTATAGTTGGACTAATGCTTCACTTTGTCAGAAGGCGGTCCTTAACCAATAATGATGAATGGGAGTTCCTGGTGTTGCATGTGTTTCACCCAGGTTATATAATTTTATGCTAACAACCAGCAAGTTCACTTTTGGAGATGTTTTAGATATGATTAGATTGCTAAATACTTTATGAGTTGTGTCCTTTGAGATGGCTGTGCAGATAGACCCGACCCTTGGAATCAGTGCAGGATAATACATCAAGATATCTTGATGTTTTCGAGTTGTCAGGAGTTTTCCATCAAGCAAAACATTTTAGGTTTATAATGTTATGACATGTTGTATCAAAACAGGCATAAACAGACAGGTGATAAATAAGGACAAACTGAATAACTAAGCAGAAAAAGATAAGAAAACAGCTTCATTAGTGATCTGGACTTTTTTGATCTATGAAAAATGGAGCCAGTCCACTTAACTGATATCTTACTTACACACACTACATATGTGTTACAACTGCTAATTTAAGGGTGTTGCATTTTGGAGAGCCTGAAGGTGTATTGGGAAGGAGCTGAAAGAGCTAAGGTCTACAACTTCAACACAACTGCCTTCTCTTTTCATGTTCACCCAGTTCCCTCGCTCAGCTTCTCATATTCCACATCAGTGACTACTATTGTTTGTTCATTGTTTGTTCAGTCAGTAAAACTTTCGTCAGCTGTATTGAACATGTTCATGTACATGAATTTCACCATGGATATTTTTGAATGTTAAAAGCCACATCTGCTTTGTTACTAATATCAACAACAATGTTAGTTAAATGTTGCCATAACAGATGCTCTTGACTTTCTTCATTCACACACACACACACACACACACACACACACACACACACACACACACACACACACACACACACACACACACACACATATATATATATAGTGAAAACAGTCTGTCCATCCTCTCCCTGCTGTCCTGCGCTCTCCTCTCCATCGTTATCACCATCGTTATCAGAAAAAAATCACTCAATAAAGGACAGATGTTACCGATGTATATGCTAGCGGGATTTAGTTCTGGAATAATACAATTTCTACTTTTAGGAGCAGGCACCAATAACCTTCTCACCCCATCTGGTATTGCATCAAAAACTACAGCATATTCTCTTGGAGTGACAGGAAAATCATAAACAGACAAAAATTCCTTATAAGAAAATAATTGACCATTATCATTCAGTAATTGACTCACGAGTAAAATTTTCCTATCCACCCATTTCTGAATATATAATGATTTGTTCTTAAATTTAATATCCTGATTATTCCAAATGAGATATTTATGGGGAGAAAAGTTGTGAGAGTATATCATTAACCAAGATGATAGGAGTTGACTATGAAAGTTGGAGAGTTTAATCGGTAGTTTAGAGATATTGTAATTGCATCTTAGATAGCACTACCATGCTGACACCTGGCGGAAAATCCGTATGTCGCTGCTGCAGAGGGAGCTACGTCACAAACCGGATGTTGATACTAGTTTGGAGCTCAGCGCAGAGGACAGGAACAGCTGAAAAAGAAAAACAAAGCCACGACGACGACGACGGTATAAACAGCAGATGTGCGACTGAAATTTACTTTAAAAAGTCGGTGACACCATCGCTGTGCACGACATTTTGTGTCACCAGACCGAATTTGAAAAGGTAGGCAGCCGTCATTTGGAGTTTAGCAGAATTATCTGTTTTGTTGTCGCTTGTTGACTCTGTTAGCTGAGCGGCTAACCTGGCGTTAGCTTCCATTCACTCGCTGGCTCGGTGAATGTGTACGAAACCAGTCGGTTAAGTTGTCTAAAATCCCAATGAAAATCCTCTGAAGCATTCTCTTTAGGTAGCTGGGAAAATGTCTGCTTCGTTTGTTCCCCATTATTCATAATTGCATCGACATTCATCACCATTCAAAGCCCAGCTGCCATCTACAGTCAGTATTACTCATAACAAGACATCCAGGAACAAGAAGTACTTCTGTGGTTGTAACGACTAAAGTGTTGAAACAGGGAGAAACTGTGCCAAGGCGACTGGAGTGCTCTTTGTTACGATGTTTTTGCACCTTAGTTTCCACATGTTCCTCTGACAAACAAACAAAAGAAACCAAATTTTATACAAAATAATGGGAATAAAAAAGGCAAATATTTTGACCTCTAAAATGTGTTTTTATTCTATTTATAGGAATTTTTAAAAACATATATGGATTTTTGAAGCTTTTGTAGGCAGTTCTATAAAGGACCGTTTTTTTATGATGAATTAGAAAAATGGGCAAAGGCAGCTGTTTGTAATCGAAGTAACAATAAGGAAGTTTAAAAAAGCCATTTGATTCTATTTTTGTCTCTTTGCTCCTTTTTGTTTATCTCACTTATTATTAATTAGGATTATATTTCTGTTTTAAGGGAAGTGAGAAAACAGTACTTAAGGAAAACATTCATGTTTTTACTGATACTCTTTCAGTGATTGTGCCATCAGTTTTACCAAAGCATGGTATTATGTATACGATTGAAACATACTTAAGAATCTTAAGCCAGTGCATTCATCTTCCCCAGTTAATTTAGAGAGAACGCGTAATAGATTGAGGAGATAATAACAGAAACTGTTCTTTTTTTGTTTTAGTTTTTTTCTCCCATAATCATGCTTAAATTATGGTTATGCTTTAATATCTCTGAGAAAGATCCCCCTTTTTTATTGAGTACAATTATTTTGGGTATTTCAAGCATCTTTCTTTCTTTGTTAACTTGAGTTATACTGCTGAGTATCAATATTCGTAGAAGCATAGTGTTAGGTGCAGCAGCTGCAGGTGCTTTCGGTTGCTCTTTTATTCACAAGAGGTTGCTAAAGTGGGTAGCTCCACATGTTTGATTTGGCAGATCTGACGCAACCCCAAAGAGATTTGTGTCTCCTCCAAGGATCAACTTTGACTTCTTTTTTTTTTTTTTTTTGCATGAATCTGTTAAACCACTATGATGAGTGAGTGACTGAGCTCAAAAAGTTTTCCACATTAACTTTTTGAGCTCAGTCACATATTAAGTTTCCACATATTAATGTATTTGTATTTGATGAACAGAGATGGAACGACTCCTTTATATATGTGTATTCAACTTGGATTGCTAATGATTGAGTAAAAAACAATTGTGTGTTGTGTATTATTGCTTTGGCCAGCTCTAGGGTATTATTTTATGATGTCTCACTATCTTCATACTGTTTACAATCAGTGCAGTTTTAAACTTTCCAAGAATACATAGCGTACTATTTATTTTTCTCATGTTTTAGCCTTAATTTAGTCAATCCCGGTGATCAGACAATGGGGCGCATCTTCTTGGACCACATCGGCGGAACACGTCTCTTCTCTTGTGCCAACTGTGACACAATCCTGACTAATAGGTCCGAACTAATCTCTACACGATTCACAGGAGCCACAGGCAGAGCTTTCCTCTTCAATAAGGTACAGTGAAATTAGCCATGAACACACCATCTGTGACATGTTTCCCTTAGCCAAATGGAATACAGGCATTCATTAGTTATATTTTAACTTAAACTTATAACTCCTTCCTACAGGTGGTGAACCTCCAGTACAGTGAGGTGCAGGACAGAGTGATGCTCACCGGCAGACACATGGTGAGGGATGTCAGCTGTAAGAACTGCAACAGCAAACTGGGCTGGATCTACGAGTTTGCTACTGAGGACAGTCAGCGGTACAAGGAGGGCCGCGTCATCCTGGAGAGGGCACTGGTTAGGGAGAGTGAGGGCTTTGAAGAGCATGTCCCCTCAGATAACTCCTGAGTCCGTGAGGTGGTATTAGGTTGAGTGGGAAGGCTCAGTCCCATGCCCTCCTTTCCTTCTCCTTTGCCCCCTTTGCCTCTGCGCTGCACACCACCACCTGCAGACTTAGTGGTCAGTGAAGTTCTGGCTTCACCCTCCCACACCCCTTCTCTCTCTGGCCAATGATCTTAGATCTTTGCTGATTAAAAGATTGGTGTGCTGGATCTATTCTTGCTGAATAGACTTCCCCAAAATACTTTTTGATTTATATATCACAGAGCAGTCAATCGAAACAGCTGGAAATGCTGTTGGGGAGTTTGCTAAAGGGTTTAAGCACTGTCTCACACACAGTTTTCATCACTGGCATGTGACACACTTTCATGGTAATTAAAATACATGCATGATAATACGCAGGTCAGTCACATTTTAAAGAATATTTGCTAGCTGTTTTATTTGTCTGTGTAACAGGAGCCAGTGGAGCTTAGTATGATCATTATCCAAGCATGGGCAAAGCGACCAGCCAGTGCTCCGTACCGCTGTTAAATGAGCCAAACATACTGGTTTAGTGGTATTTGTGCTTCCGTATTGTGAATGTTGACCCAATGTATCTGTCACTGGTTGCACTGAATGCACTCAATATCATGATAGTTGATTATGTGTCAGTTACCTTTTCTTTGCTTGCAGTGTAGTGGATGTAATTGTGTTCTCATCCCACTGATACAGTGAGGACTGCACAGATTGATGTCATATTTAAGTATTCATTGTTGTGCCTGAACAGTAGTTTTCTTTAGATTAGGCTCATTATTTTAATGACGTGACGTATTTCAAATGAACAGAGTAGACAACCTGTTTACTTCAGTTCCACCTGTCTTTAGCTTACCATGGATTCTGTGCCTCTGCGTGTGAAGAGCAGCATGCCACTTTAGTGACTTGTCAGGAGCATGTTCCTTTCAGCCGTTCGTCTTCAGTGTGACACAGTGCGTCTGAAAGATGATGGAGACATTCTCTGACTGCGTGGCAGCTTAAAGGACAGGATTTTTAGAGGATGGGTCATATTTGAAAGTTGCTCAGTGATTGATTGTGTGGGACAAGTGTATAGGTTTTGAAGGAATAACTAAAAACACAACGCAGTGGGCATTCATCAAACAGTATTTTCTTGAATCTAAAAATATGTTCAGTACTGTATTTGACCATCGTACATGTATTTAAACCCTTAAACACATCACTGCAAATGCTGCTGAGCTACTTTCAGGTTTGTGACACATCCTCTTTATAATCCTAGGCTTGGGGCATGTTTGGTCATAAGATGAATCGCTTCCTAGAACACAAAGCCAGGCGAGCTTTAATAGAGTATTTATCTTCAGAGTCAAGCCCTTGCTGTTGGAGTAGGCCACAGCCTGCATTTTATATTGTCAAACTGTAAAATAAAAATAGATAATTTACTTGACATTTGAGGTTAATTTGGGACTGGGTTGGGGCACAGCCACACAACCCTGATGTTACCTTATTTATGCTTTGGGTGTTACCAAAATGGTCCAGCCTTCACTAGTGACACTGTTAATGTTTTGCTTGTTTTTTGCAAGGTCATGCTTGACAGTGCAAGTTTTAATTTCCAGAAGACAAAAGTTAAAAAAATCCAGGACACTGAAACCATTTATGTTCCAAAGTCAGTGCAGTGTACAGCTAGTGGCCACATAAGAATATCATCATTTTGTTGTTCACGTTAAGCATTTTATTGATAGCAATTGTTTTACTTTATATTATCTGATTATTGTTTTATTGTTTGTTTATGTTTATGTTATGACATATTTTCTTGTTTGGGGGATTAATATGATACCTGTTTTCCTCTATGGCTATGGCAAGATTTTCTCTGATGTGATTTCTAAATAAAGATGTAGTAGCTGGGTTAAAGTCTTTTGACAGTATTCACTGAATATTTTAATGTATTATTTTCTCTTAATAGATGGCAGTTGTGGTTGTAGTTGCTATCAATTGGCAAACCTTCTTATTTTAACATGTCTGAATATGTAAGACACATTGGGAATGAAAATACCAGGATTTGGTACATGCAATAATGAGTAAAACCTAAGCATTTGTCCGCTAGGTGGCAGCAGAATACAGAGAACCAGGTTAAAGATGTTTTCCTTGGTAGGGTGATGCTGAATCCCTTGCCTGCCTCTGACGTAAACCTGCTTGGCAAGATCTGTAGAGCTTCACTGCAGTCTGGCAAGACATATTAGAGATGTTATTCCCTGAAGCAGATAAAAACAAATAAGAGAACTCAAAAATGATATATATTTGATTAGATGTCCGACACTTGAAAATATTTAATTAACTGTTAGAGAAAATGTCATTTAAAAGGAAATCCAGAATGGATCACATCGAAACGAGTCCCATTTTAATCCCAGCTATTCACCACTCGGTATGAATCACCCACGATGTAAAATTTGACTGCATTTGCTTTATAAATAGGAAGTGACGACTAACTTCTGATCCACCCACTAATATTGCATCTCCGCTGTAGAGTTATTTATAGCTCAGCTCCTGTAGGAGGGCTTCTTTGTTGGTGTGTCTGTAATGGTCTGTGTCACTGTGGTGGAATCAACAACAGGTCTGCTTTTCTGCAGTCACTCCTGCAGGCACAATGCACTAAACTCAGCTCACACAAATATTAATTAAGTTAGCTGAAGACTATAAACTCTTCTGGTCACAGCTATTTTCGTACCCATCATTTTTGCTTGTTTTCCATTTTTTGATGGATGTGCGAGGCTTTATAGTTTTCACAGCTATTTACACCCATTTAAAAGCTGGATATAACCAGAAGCAAAGGGGAGACTCCTAGCTCCAGAGAACTCACTGTGCTACTTTATAATTCAGTAGTCTCTGACTTCGGCTGTGTCTAACCTCTGGATTGTCTGCTGCAGTCTTTATTGAAAAAGCTATCTGGCTAGATAAGGATAATTACACTGTCTTGATCCTATTAGCCTGCATGCAACTAGATAGACAGTCTAGATGTGACAATCTTTATGTAAGATGGCTGTATTTCTATTTGCACAAGTGCTCTAGGGGAGAAATTTGGGATACTGAGTTTCCTGAAAACTTTGACCCCAGGCGCCTCCTACATATCCATCAAAGTACTGTGCTAATAAAAGAGTCCGACTTTTGGAAGCTAATCTAATTGAGAGAAAAAAGGTAGATGATAGCCGATGCGGCTCATCCATCTTCCTTCCACCCACTGTCAAACCCATCGGGGCAATTTTGAAGTTATATTCAGATACAGCGGATGAAGAGGAGGGGTGAGGGGGTGGGGCAAGAGAAAAAGTGGGTGGATAAATGCATCTGTAATTGGCCAATGATTCATCATCCGCAGACAGCTATTTTAGTATGTCCTCACTTTTTGTCTGTAATTCGACTGGATGTGTCCGCCCGCTCTCCCATGCCCACAGGAGAGCAGAGATGTATAATATAGAAATAAACTTTTCTTTCCAGCTCTCTCTTCACACACACAAAAGGAGTGACATCATTCTGTCACCGGGAGAAAATGGCATGCTTTCCACTGACATCACTCCACATACTGTTGCCAGGAGACAGGGGAGTCAACATTAGTTACTATGGCGACTGCACTTCACCTTCAAACCTCCTGACCTTTTTGGCTGTCTATGGTAGACTAGAATGTGTGTGTCATGTATGTGTATGTGCGCAAAACGCGCAAGGCAGGACGGTCTTCCATCCTCAGTGTTGTGCAATATGAGCATCCAAGGTCTTGTTGAGTCATCCACTGCAATACAGTAGTTGTTACAGGACATGCAAGATTAAAGGACTGCAGTGGAAAAAAAATGCAATGAATGAAACTGCCGATCACATGACACTGGGGCACCAAAAGCTCCATTACTACTTAAGTTGGGAGTCAATATTTCCTAAACTTTAAAAAAAAAAAAATGATAGGAGACATCAGTGGGTTGATACAGCATATTTATTTAGATATATATCTCTTCATTTAAAAGACTGACTCATAACAGTGTCCACTGCGTTTACCTGAGGACAGTGATTTTTAAGGAGGTCCAGCATCGACAAGGAAATGTAAAAATGAGCAACACAGAACAGCACAGGTGAAAGAGACAGATTTCCAGCTGGTTTGGGAATTTTAAATGGTTTGGATAGAACAAAACAAAAACAAAACACTTATATAGTACCATGTTTGGTAAACTACTAACATGCTGATGATCGAGTTGTTAAAAAAAATATATATCACAGTGACTAGAAACAGCCCCTTTTGACATAAACTCGAGGAGCTTTGGATTTGCACAAACCAAACCAAAAAAAGACCCCATTGTCGACTTTGTTGTGCGCCAGACAGATTAGTACTACAAAAGTGGATTGAAGCCGTCAGCTAGATCACACATTTCACAGTGTTACAGAAACTGCTGTAAACCTTCAAAAATGCTTCGAAATGCTCCTTTACTCACTCAAGTAAAAATGTAATTGGGTTTGAACAGAGAGCAAAGGCAAGGAGAACAAGAGGTGAAACATGCGGCTGAAGAACTGCTTCAATCTTCTTTCAATTTCACTCCTTTTTTGGCACAACTGGAGTCGCTTTCTCAGCTGTCATTTGCTAATTGAGTTTAGCTGGCGCATCAATGCCAGTTCCCTGGAGAGGGATACCAGCAGAGGTGGGCATTACAGGGCTTTTTTGGATTAGGTTGAGTTCAGGGCCAGTTTTCCACTCCAAGTCTGGTTCTCTGTGCCACCCTGCACATTGAGGGGTAACGTTGTCCCAACAGGACATTCTTCCACCCCAGCACCACCCACATCCTGTCTCTACAAGGCGTCTCTTCATCCCCAGAAAGGGCACAAAGCCCATCTGCTTCTACAGTAAGCCAGACTTATCAGTAGGATCTTTAATTTTGATAATAATACAAGTGCTGCCTCAATATAGCTACAGGCAACCCTGCCACTGACATGGGGATCTACTGCTTCCTCACATGACAGACTATTTGCTTTTGATTGCTTTTTTGTTTTTAAAGTTGACGTTTGCTTTTCTCACTGCTGGGTTAACATGGAAAAGCTGCATTGTCATATTGACTTGAGCAATTGAGACATATACAGTGAAACCACCATATAGGCTAAGGATCAAGGGCTAAAAGGGTAATTATACCCACTAAAAGTAAACAGTTTTACTCATATGTGCCTTAATAACTCTCTGGGAATTACATCTGTCCTTTTCTTTCCTTGCTGAACACTTCTAACAGAAGCTGATTGATTTAAATAATCCATCTTATAGTGCTAATATGAATATTAGCAGAAGTCAAGTCATCATACATACACGTTCTGTACTATGGCTCTGCTCCATTCATGATTAAAAAAAAAGATTATTACAGCATACAATAAAATAAATTTCAAAAATATGAATATCTAACAAGTATGACAAATACCAACAGCAGTATTTTCTGACACAGGTTCATACCGAGGTCCCAAACAACAAACCATGATAAACACCTACTACATGAAACGGATAAAAATGGACAAACGGCAAGCTAAATAACAGTGACTATACAAGAAAACTCACAGAAAGGGCAAGTGATACATCATGTCTGATGAATTCCCTAAACCCAACACAGTTTAATATGGTTAACATTCCTTTTCCCCCCCAGAAAGCTAAGCTCTTTCCACTGAAGCCATGCATACCATCGTGGGTGCACTTATTTTTGTCTTTCTAAGGCATGGAGCACTAGGTTCCACAATGGGATCCTTTAGCTCACTGGACTGAACAAGTGTAGACAAATGAGTCCTCAGTCTTTGCTGAGTACATGTGGTAACACGTCATTGTTCATCACAACTGTATTTCCTCACTTCATTTTTCCATCTAGCACTTTATTGTTCTCACTGACATCAGCAGACACTGACTTCCAGTATCGATGGCAGGCCATCTCCAGCATCTCAAGGCCTCCAAAGCGCTTGTGCTGAGCTATGTACACTCCAACCATGATCAGGAAGTAAAGCCTGAAAGGAGCCCAGAGCCACAGGCCAGTGAAACACAGAGCAATGAAGCTGCTCCAATACAGCAGTGAGGCCGCTTTGATCAGAGTAACTCGCAGCTCTGACTTACAGGGTGGCACACGTGCAACGCCATCCCTGTCAAAGGCGCGGGGCTGCCCTGAGTAAAAGTCCCGCAACCGGACCTCCTTCTCGGCCCAGCGCTCCCGACACCAAGATTCTAAGTCAGAGGAAGAGGTGGGAAGTGCAGATACCGGATAGCGCCGGACATGGAAGTGGATCTCACGCGGGAAATGGCCGGATACGAGGTGGCGTTCTGTCTGTGGGATGTTCTTGGGGTAGGCGACTGTAATGTCATGGACGGCATCCAAATTGTCACCTGGGAAAAAAGTAAAAAATAAGCACAATTTAAAATGATCAATGGGAGAATAACACTACTTACTATTTTAAAAAAAGAAAACAGATGAAAGCAAATTCATTTAAAACCGTGAAAAACTCAACTTCCGATCCAGACCCACAAACGGTAAATCTTTTAGACATGAAGACAAGCCACTGCGGGGAGAATTATTATCTCTCCTACAAAACCACACTAGTTCACTGGCCCCGTTACTCAGACACCTCCAATTATCCAGTAACTCGCTGTTTCAAAACTACCGTCATCACTGATCTACAGTGCCCTTGTATACACGGGGGGAACGAAATAGATTACCAAAAGCACAGGATGACACCTGCAAGCGCCTGCTCTCACAGTAAAAATAGAGCTTAGAGGGGCACAGTGGATACGAACAGGGAGAACATGATCAGCATGAGTATGTCAGTCAGTGGCATAAAGAAAGGGAGATGAAAATTGGCTTAGTCTGATGATATCACAGTGTTTCACAACACCTGCTTGGAGAGTCTGTGTCACTGCTGAGCATGCAGGGTCAGTGGGGGTGGGGGGGGGTGAGACAGCAGGACCAGAGATGGTATTTAAGACCTCTGGAGGACTGCCAGGATGAGCTCAGACAGAAATATGAGAATATCGGGTAGCTGTAATGACTGGCAGTGGGATGAAGCATATGTCTGAGACTTTGAAGAATAACAGGTATAATCCCTCCTTGTATGAACAGCGTCAGTGGAATAAGTACAGTCATTGTAGCAGCATGTCATTTTCAGTTGGTTTTAGAGATAAAATATTTCCGTCCTCGTGACAGGCTTTGTGTCCTGGTTATTTTCATGTGAACACATTACACTGTCCGACTGCCAACTATCCTAAACGTGTCTATTACAAGTAAATCAGTCACGTGTTTAATGTAGATCATTTCAGAAGCTGTTAATGTCCTTCAAAGCTGACCTTTTCGTAGTCTGTCCACAATGAAGGTGAATCCTGTGGTGCGGGGATGAAGAACATACTCAAACTTCGGCAGGCTGTTCTGTGCAGCAAACGCGTCGCTCTTTGCCCTTGTATTTTCTGCAGAAGACACACACCGTAAAACTCGAGTAAAAACTCTGTAAAAACATATCATGTTACTCATTCTCTCCAGGATAAATGTTTTTACTGGGATGCAATCAAGACTCTAAGTTTGTATCATATGACTGTTTTAAGAAGAGTGCATAAACCTTTATGTAGGCACAAAAAAAAAAAAAAGGATCGTTTTAAGATGCTAGGAGTATTAGCTGTTTGTATTCATTTTGACTTTGTACTTAAAAACTATTAAACTTAGAGTACCTTTGCAATGAAATTTATACTGTCAGACCAAAATATCATGGACAAGATCAACTGTTGCATATTAGATAGCCTTAATAATAACAACAGCCAAAATCATGGGATACATAATCAAAAAATTCCAGTGTACTATTATAAAAATAGAAGTAACAATAACAACATGGGTTACGGGATATGATTAGATTCATTAATACACCCACTAAAGATAAACATTTATCCATTTATAAAAATCCATGGGGGGGTGAGGACATAAACACAGGAAAGGTGACTATTTATTAGCCAAACATTCCTCGGGAACTTGTTGCTGGAACATGTAAACTATATCATGACTCATAAGTTATATTATGCAACAAGAAGCAAATTCAGACAGAGTACTCAGACAACAGACAGCTCTGTTGATCACACCTGTTCTCTTAAACAAAGCTGTTTGTCATTCCTACACAGTCTCTTACGCATTTCAGTTTTAAAAGCTTTATTAAAAAGTTTGCTCTGACCTTGATCCTTTGGTCTGTATGCCTCTAGGATAAGCAGTGCAAGACTAATGAACTTCCACGTAAGAAGTCAACATACCCTATATATATCCCCTTGTTTCTTGCGTCAAATCAAACCTTGAAGTCTAAGAGGCTTACATGCAAACACACTCACAAGGGTGCAAACATAACACCAACTGTAAAGTAATACTTAGACCCTACTGGCTAATTATGATGTAAGTACATTCAGCTCAACGTGACATCATGATATGTAAATGGAGTTAAGCTTCTCCCAGTAAAGCTACTCAGGACTTTGACTGGCTCAAATGGGATCTGAGGGGCCTTTAGGCACAAGTGTCACTCTTGCTTAGACCGAGAGATCAGAGCATTCTTGCAGAAATGACAGTGACAAGAGATTTAGATATGTCTTATCACTCTGAAATTGTGTTTGCATAACAGTGTCGAGTGCAAAGGCGTGCAAAAGGTGTAGCGCTACGCTGAACTCTGGAAGCTGACTGGTGGGTAACACATTTTGAGAGTAATAACTGAAATATAGACAGACCGCCCCATGAATGAATTAAGCGCTGCAAGGTTTACACTTCACCGGTAAGGTCGGTGCCTTCTGGGAAGAGCAGCAACTGCAAGGGCTCTCTGATGTCACAAAAGTAGTCCAGCATGTTCTCCAAATGCTTCTTGTCCTCCTCCCAACGACGCTGAATGAAGACGAAGCAGGCAACCTGCATTGCCCAACCTGCAAAGCAAATATTAAGTCGTCACATGTCTGCTTATCAAGGTAAACTGGCTAACATCTTAAAGTATGATCTGAACTTGTATAACACTTTGGTGCTCTAACTTTACATCATACTGTTCCTCTTATATTTACATTCAGCCAAGTCAGACTTAATGGTTTTATCTCGTCTTTCAGTAAAAGTAAACCTCTTTGCCCTGCAAAGCATATATTACATTATAGTTTGTGTAAGTGTACACGAGTGTCTTTGTGTGTAGGAAAGGGCAGGGCACCCACTGTATACCCACCAAAGCCAGGAACAGCCTTAAGCGCAGCCTTGAGGCAGATCTTTTCCAGACGAAGGTAGCTGTACCTGAGCAGACAACACCAAAGGAACATCCAGTCGAGGCGGGTACGGTGGTTCATGATAATCACACTCCGCTCTCCGGGAATGAAACCATCACCTGTTATCACCACCTTCACTCCAAATACTAGCTCCAGCAAGGACTGTAAAAGAGAGACAAGGATGGAGGGAGCATAAAAGAACCGAAAGGGAAGCGAGGGTGACAGATAAAGAGGAAACGAGAATGATGACAGAAAAATCATAGAAAGGGAGAAGGCGGAACTAGGAAGAGGTAAGGTAGAAAGAAAAGCAGAAAAGAGAGCCAAAAGAATGAGAAGATAATAAGACATGGTTCTGATTGGATATTATTGCCATTGTTCATGATCATATAACCAATCACAGGTGATTTTAGATGGCACCACCTTATGTTTCATCTGATAACGAGCAGGTATGTTCGAAATGTCACATTAATACATAGAAATTAGAGTTCTGCAGTGTGCAAATTGTTGATTCTTTTCTAAGAAAATAAGTACGATCATCAATTGTTGTAGTCATCATAATACACAAGACCTCTGCCGTGTTCTCAGGCATAATTGGAATAAATGAAGTGTAGTTTTGACAAATTAAGAGATAAGGCACATTTTCATCAGCCTAAGCACAGGTAACTTAAGACCATCTGTCGCACACAGAAGCAGGTTAAGTAAAGGGTAAGCTGGTGTACGCACCACAGGTAGGGTGAGCCAGGTAGCCACAATTCGATCAGTGAGCCAGCGGTACCAAGCAGGAGACAACAACATGAGGGGTAAAACTGGCCCCAGCATGAAGACGCTCCCGAAGAAACTACCCAAAAACAGGGTCACCACAAAGTACAGGCCCCGCACTGACACAGCCATCTGCAAGAGATGAACAAGACAAGATTAGCTGAGTACAAGTCCATTCAGAATAAACATAACAGTTTTAAAGAAACACTGTTTTATTAAGTGGGTGGATGATGACAGTCACTGTATTCCAGACTTGGATCTCTGCTATGGAAAGAAGCTAAGAAGGAGAACATCGATAATATGAAACAAATGTGGTCTTTAGCGGTCTCGCCAAAAGCAAAGATTGCAGTTCTATTGCTCTTTTAATATATTTGCCCACAAACAGTGGAAAATCCAGGGCAGACATTCCTAGGGTGGAATGTAAATAGGGGAACCTTTTGTTCTGTGGGTGACAGACTGTGGGTGCACAGTCACTAAATCACGTTTTGTTGTGGTTTTGGAATTATTCACTGAATGTACTGGTGGAGAAACCTTTTGTTATTCTTAATAAAATGGCTTTGTTGAATGAAGATCTTAAACTATCACTCAAGTATAATCAGGAACAGAATAAGCTTCATTGCCATTTCCAAAATTAAAATATTGTAACAGGAACTTGGATGTAATCAATATGGCAATATATGGAGTGTTAAGCCACTGAAAGCAAAAAAGCCTGGAAAGTGATACTCTTACATTTAAAGTCTCAACTGATTAGGAATGCTAGGTATGTTTTTACTGCATCGGGTGTGTGCTTAGGCTCACTGTCATGCTTAATAATGAAGCTATTGCTAGTCAGATGTTTTCCAGATGGTGCTGTATAATGGACGATGGAAAACCTGACAGTCCTTTTCAGTGTTCATAATCCCATCAGTTTTGTCAAGATACCCAAACCATGACAGAGCCTCCACCATGTTTAACAGATGGCTGTAGCTGCTTGCTGTTGTACCTCTCTCCTTAACCTCCAAACTGATGACTATTTGAACTAAGGTGCCATAAGATCGATTGCCACTGATTTTTCCAGTGATTGCTAGTGATCTTTGGTTCAGTCCACTGAGACTATTTCTGATGAGGCAAACACTGGATGTTAAATGGACTGGTTCTTATATAGTACTTTTCTGCTCTTTTCTACTCTAGCACTCAAAGCACTTTATACAACATGCCTTATTCAATTCATACAAGCACTTTTTTTTTACAGCTATGTGCCCTTCTATTTAACATAACTTGAACCTGGTATTCAATACCTATAGCACTTCGTATTGTCTCCATCCTGTCTTTGTTTATTGTACAGTTAGTATTGTATCCAAATTTAGCAAGTTATTTATTTGTAATTCCTAATTTTCTCTATCTCTTGGAGATATATCTTTTATAGTCTTATAAATGCACCATGGGGGGCTTGGGGTGAAACAGCATTTCGGTATGCTGTATACTGTGTTGTATTGACAATAAAGTTCTTGAATCTTGAACATTCCTACTCTGATGAATGAATCTGGGGGCAATTTGGGGTTCCGCATCTTGCCCGAGCGTAATTAAGTCCCTTTCACATCTGAGGTCCCCATATGCATGTAAACCTGTGTCATAAAGTTCGTTGAACTTGGATATGCACAGAATGTACTTTTCTTCCATGTTTGAACCACCAATCTTCTGATTAGTAGATGATCTGCTCAATGAAATGAGTGAAAAAGTAGCCAATTTCCAAAGTAAAGAACCTAAAGACTGTTTTCAGAGGTGTGAAGTAATGAGTACAAATACTTCCTTACTTTACTTAGAATTTTTAGGTATCTGTACTTTATTTGAGCAGTTATTTTTCTGACAACTTTTTACTTTTACTCCTATATTTTTAAACAAATATCTTTACTTTCTACTCCCTACATTTCAGGACAGGCTCCTTGTTTTTGGTTTAAAATTTAAGGGGAGTTATTATTTCATGTCATTGCAGGTCTTCAAACAGCAAACTCATTTGAACCTAAACAGTAAAACATGAAAGCCAATCCTATTTGTGTATTAATCACCAGGGGACATTGCATAAAAAGGGATCAAAGAGGCAAAACTGGGTGCTATAGTCAGGGGGTTAAAGTGGGCCCGGAATGAGTGCAGATGTCCATAATTTTTTTTTGCAGTTGTGGTACGTCAGCATTTAGCTAGCCCCAAGAAAGAAGAATGAGTATAAAGGGAGTAACTTTTTTTTTTTTTTTAAACGGGGCAGGTAATTTCAGATGCAAAATTTCTATCAGCTTAACAAACATCGGCAAACACACAAACTGTTTCTGTGCAGTTTGTCACAGTATGCCTGCTACCTAAAAGCTACAGCTGCTATATTTCACAGGGGAGAGAATGAGAACTAAAACTACTCAGAGATGGAGAAAGACAGGACAGGAGAGGAAGAAGAGAGATTATATTTAAAGGTAATAACTGCTCATGATAGTTGATCAACTGGAAATTTAAAGCTTACATGCAAGTCCTGATTTTTTTTATGTCAGATGTTATCTGTACATGTGAAACAATGATTTTTCATATTGTGAAGCGTTCTACAAAACAAACTGAGGTATGCTAAGTTTGTGTTATTCAAAAGCTGCATGAAAATATTCTGCAGGTTAGTGCAGGATAAACAATTTAGATTTGCCGTACTGTGATGGATTTAGGCAAAGAACTGTGTGTGACTAGTGCACAGTGGCTGTGGTGCTCAAGTTTAGCACAGATGACCCTGAAGTTAAGCTGATGATGCTTAGATTCATTCACTCAATTCCACCTTCATACAGTCTAGTATAAAAATAACATGCACAATATACGGTCATCACAGAGGATGCCAAGAGAACTCATGAGATATGTGCTTATATCTTGTTGAATTCAGTTGTGCAAATCCACAAAAAGGAGCAAACCTCAGAGCTGCAGTGGCCCAGATCACCTAATCACAGCCTGCACATTAAGAAAATCTGCTGGAGTTATTACTATTTTCCCCACATTGAGCCACTACAACTGATTTTAGGGTTCCCCCATGTGCCAAATCCCACTTTAACCCCTAACTGTACTCATTTTCCTGTTTAAAGGTAAAGTCACCCTCTAGAATGTAAACAGCAGAAAACAGAGAAATGTATTTATTTTCCTCCAATTGTTTGCTCATATTCTACATAACTGATTCAAACTGAGTGCATTCACTAGAATTAAAATTTAGACTGAAATAAAGTTTCATCTACCAATATTATTTTATTATTGCATTAATATAGCACAAGGTTCAGTTAGCTCTGCACAAAAATAGTTGGTAGAATGTCCTCCAGAGAGCTAATTTTTACTTTCTTGCTTTGAGTACACTTCAGAACTTCTACCTTTTCACTTGTTGAATAAGTACTAATAAGCAAGCTTTTACTGGAGAATATTTTTAATACCAATATCTATACTTCCACATAAGTACAGAATGTCTGTACTTTTGCCACATCTGACTACTTTAGAAATTACAAGGAGGACTGGTTACTTGGAAACAAAATATCAAGAAATGACAAGTGGCTGCAAATTCTCCACAATACTGTACATGTACTGGAAGACAGGGACACTTACTCATTTGTGTGTGTGAGCTGAAAAAAAAAGAAGCAAGACTAAAAACTTCACAATGGAAATTACAAAAACCACTAGCACCTTAAGCTTCGGCTGTTATTGAACCTTTGAGCCACTGACCCTACTACTCAGAGGCACTAAAAACGTCACATGGTGATAAACTCATGGAAAAATTGGTTGAACCACACTTAAACTTTATTGTATTGTAAAATTTTTCCTCCGCTTATCAGATTCAGGGTCTCAAGTGAGGGTGGGGTGAGGAGTGTGGGTAGAACCTATCCTAGTTACCATAAGACAAGAGGTGGGGTACACCATAGATGGCTCTCCAGTCTGCTGCATGGCTTACAAAGACAGACACACAATCATTCACCATTGTCTTTGGATTGTCAGGGGAAGTTGGAGTACCCGGTGAGAACCCATGTAGGCACGAGGAGAACATTTGTAGGCCGCTAATGAACCTTTGACCCACTAACCCTGCTACCGGGAAGCATTAAAACATTACATGATAATGAACTAATGGAAAATTTGATAAACCACACTTACATTTTATTGTGTTAGGAAAATTATCCTTGGAAGTCATTATAAGCCCATGTACAAACTGTCATTCACATGGTTGCAAACAAAACTGAAACCTGATGCAGTATGTACTTTGTAATGGTGTCAAATCACAACAAAACGCTCAAGAACAATCGCATCACTCTAACGAAAGGTAAAAGGGACTTAATTCAGCCCTTGTCTTCTCAGAGATATGAGAGGTAAACATGTCAGCTTCCAATGGTAATTGAAAGTTGAATGTGCTTCGAACTTTCACACAGGTGTTTTCACTTAGTCTGCCTGATTACACCCCTTCTCAAGATCAGATGCTTGACTGCCATCTTCCTCCCTCTCCTGTTCATTTTGTTCCACCTGATTTGTTGCACCTTCTTATGCTGCATTAATGGCACATCGGAAGTGGAAAGTTAGAAAATGTAATCAGGAATCTTGTTGGATTTAACTGATTTATGTAATTTCTTGGCTGCCTCCTGGTTTGCTTTTTTGCCATTTTATGAATAACAACCCCCATCACTTAACTGAAGAAACAGATGAGCTAATAAGGCTTGTTTGTTTGATTTTTTTCCCTGGGGAGAGATAACAGTGGATTCCCAGTGTCCACTGAATGCAGCATTAGTACCAAGACTGGAGACCTCCATGTATTTCTTAGTATGGTTCCTCCAAAGCCTGGGAAAAGGCTAAATAAGCCTGAAATTTTTTAAACACCTTTTATTGCACAAGGCATTCACATAACAATTCAATATTTATTTAGGAAAAAAAAAAAAAACACCTTTCAAAAAAAAAAGACAAAGTGTAGACCAGTGTCTTTTGATCAATCAAATACAAAATAGTTGGTTAATTTAAGATGAACTAAACCCGTCTTACAAAAGCTTCTAGGGTGATCTATTCACACAGCCAGTGTGATCATGATGAAAGCAAGCATTATACCAGTTTGCTGCTAAAAATAAATGTCATGGCCAAACTGGATTGCTGGTACTATCCCTTCTGATACTACTTCAACTAATCTGAATAGATAAACACAAAACAACAGTTCATTATTGATCTGTCAGGCAGTCATAGTGAAGGAGCAACACTGTGTCATGTCAGTCCTTAAGTATACAGTTTACATATTGTTGTGACTTGTGAGGCTCATTCTCCTTATCTTGCAGCCAGAGATGCAGAGATTACATTTACAAAACAGCTGGCCTGAAAAGAAAATCTACACAGTGATCTGAGGTCTCTGCACATTTTTTTCAGGAGATAAACAACAAGATATCAAGCCTCAAAACAGTGTGCTTTCTATTTTTTTCAGAGTAGCTGGCACTAGCTTTATACCTATTGTTTTGTTGTAAACGGATCAAAAAATGTAAAAAAAAAAAGAAAAGAAAAAAGGAAGAACAGCAAAGTAGAAGCTATACAATCTTGTACACAGTCCATGCGTATCTTAACAGTAGGGCTGCGCAATTAATCACATTTAATCTCAGAAGATGCTGGCTTCTCACAATTAAAGGAACATGATTGAGTGCCACTGAAAATGTGTGTCCCGCCAATAGAAAGTAAAAGCAAATCAAGTGGTCGCTACATTAACATGCCTGCGTGAGCCAATCACAGCTGTTCCCTGCACTGTGTAGCTTCAGGTTTCCTGGACTAGATGGGCTTAGTAAAAGTGCATTAAAAGAGAGATACATAAGAAAATTCAAATGTGTGGCACAGCAGGAGGCAAAGAGCTTTTCCCTCGAATTGAATCGTCATTTGCTGTTCGGAAATTTGCAGATTTAGGGTAAGTGATGTTAACTAGGAACAAATTATATGCAAAGAGTGCTGTAGAGTTGTGTCTGCACCGCAAAACCACACAAGTAACTTATTCACCCACCTGAAAACAAAGCACAAACTGCGGTATAATTAATGCAGGCAGGTCAAGAAAAACACTGCTCAACTCAAACTTCCATAAAAGTGAGCAATGATGCAGTGAAATCACCAACGCAGTCGCATTTGGGCAAAGATACAAGGGTCAACCAAACACGGGGCGTAACGATGGCTTCAGGAAAAGGTTTAACATACTGGTCAAAAGATGCGGGCCATCTTTTGATTGAAAGTGCCTCGCGTAGCTGTGGCAAGACCATATTACACTCCATAGGAGGGTGCACACAATTATTTTTCTAAAGTGGAAATACCAGTGCCGTATCTAAAACACTACTGGGGAAATATAGAGGGATCTCACGGCTGTCAAGCACTTTGCTATTAGTTTTATTCAGATCAGGTACAATGAATGAAGGGAAAGACTATTTTATGCACTTCACTTGGTGCAATTTTTAAAAAGATATATTTTTTTCTTCTAACAAATGTGCTGAATTAAGGTATATAAGGAAAAGCTATTTTATTTTACTGAAAAAAGCTTTTGTGCCAATAAATATAAAAATAATTACATTTGTAATATTTATTTTGTAGACGAGAACTATCAGACTGCAATGAAGATAACATAAACAAGTCTGACTAATTTAGTGAAAAGAGTTAGAAATGTTTTTGTATTGCTGATCAGACAGAGCCTGTCATTTTCCACCACACCCCGAGGTTTTGGTGGAAACCAATACAAGGTACAGTCACATAGATACTGTGAGATTATCTTTACTGATATTTGCATGATTTCAGACTGAGTCAGTGGACAGAAATCTAACCAGAAAACATTCCAAGAGATCACTTGTGATCATCTCCACGCAAGCCTTGCTCATCTCAAACAAGCCTATTGAAGTTGGGCAAGTTGAGACATTACGCACTTTCCTGTATTAGTAGTTTTTACCTACTAAAACTGCACGTAAGCAAGTAACCTAAGAGTCAAATATTTTGATGTGCTACACCTTTGCATGCTTGGCAGCAAACCTGATTTGATGCTCAATGAGAAAAAGCCATGCCACATGATTTGCGTATATTACAGAGAAGGGCGTGGAAACCCTTATAATCTGTAATACTTACTAGTTTTAAAGTTAAGCCCTAAAGCTGGTCAATTACTATTAAGAAGATGAAGGTTTAAATGGAGAGGCACAGCAAGTCCCTTGCTGACGCTGGCATCTCTGAGCTCGTGCTACTGGGAGCAATTTTCTCCAGCAGGTGTTTTCCTCTCTTATGTGAACTTCAGCTCTCACCTTTACACCTCAATTACTGTTATGACTGTACAGGCTTCTGGTTCAGACTACCTTCCCCAACACTTTCATCATCCTGCCCTTGTTGACACCTTCTGCGGCATCATGACAGAGCAGGTCTCATGGCATCAACCAAAGTGGCAGAAGGTGCATTTAAGCAATCCAAGAGTGTTTGTGCATGATTATGTTGGCATTTAGGGTTTAAGGGTTGCTGGTTTTAACAACGGAAAATGTGAAGCATGAGAGGGCTGAGGACAACAAGCTTGCTCAGCACAATTGCCACAATTAGGCTACGTCCCTTTCCACTCACACACACGCACACACAAATAAAGCACACACCCTTGGGTGGCTGCTGAAACAACTAGACAAGGCTATTCATACATGCAGTAAAAAGGCCTGACACACCTGGAGCCAGGGATGTGAAAACTGAGTGGAATTATGAAAATTAAATTGTTAAATAAACATGTTTTTCTTCCGCTTGGCCCCATATACACATGGGGCCTGGTAACACTATTTGTGCAAGGCATCCAGGGAAACTTGTTTTCATACTCCAGGGCCAGCAGGGCTTGTGAGTTTGATTTATTCCTGTCTACTTGGTTGGTTTAACATTTATTTAATCACCATAGTAATGATCCTGAAATAATTTCCCAAAACACACACACACAAAGCACAACATACTTTTCAAGTTTGAAATTTCTGGCACTCATTTTACATTCCTAGCATCGAGCTAAGACCAGACATCCCAACAGAGCAAATCACAGTGAACAGGTCAAGCATGTCGAGGCTAAACAATGAGCTTAAGTGGTGTGTGTTTGTGTTAAGAGACAGAGACAGAAAGAGGAGGAATGAAAGGGGTAATGGTAATGATTTAAGTGCAGGTACTGATTTAGAAAACTCAATGAGTAACTTGGCAAGATTAAACATGTCAAGAAGTTAGGAAACTGATTTAATTTCTTTATCTTGCAATTTCAGAAACCGGTTTCTGAACGTTTCACTGACTTCTACTGAAATTCATTTGCATCATTGTGAAATCTGGACCAAAATATTCACTCTAAGGGCAGAAAAAGAAAGTAGCAAGGGGAGATAATAAACATAAAATCAATACACAGGATACATGTGTTGTATCAGAAATGCGACAAAAGCTCCTGGAAAAACAAAATTGACTATAGAAGGCTTAATAGAGGAAGCTGGTGGCTGTTGTCAAAGAGGATGTGATGGAAAATCTGGTTTAAACTTTAGTGACAAAACCATTTTTTTGTCAATCAACTTCCACATTCTTTGCAAGCATACTTCCTGCACACAGGTGAGGAAGACATTAAGTAGTCCTGCTCGCTTCTCTTTTTTGTGCCCACTTGGCTCCTGTCCTCCCCATCTTTCTTTGGCACCACGTGTAAGAGGTGTGGCAAGCAGCTTGCAACATTATGCCACATTGTAAATTAACTGCACTATTTTGTACATGCAAAAAAACAAAACAAAAACAGAAATAAATTTAAAATACAAGGCTACAAAAGTGTTTTCCAAACAGGTAATCAAAGAAAACAGAGTTGCTTCCACAAACACTAAACTATTCAGGCCGAAGTATAAATTTATTTAATCACAACTCTGGTCGAGCAGATTTGAGAGAAAGTTAGAAAGGAGAGGCTGAAATGGTTTGGGCTTGTGTAGAGAAGGGATAGTGGATATATTGGACAAAGGATGTTGAATAAGGAGCTGCCAGACAGAAGGAAAAGAGGAGGACCACAGAGAAGAATCTGAGAATGAGATGGTTAGGTTGACAGGGAGGCAGATAATGAAGCAGGTGACCCCTAAAGGGAAGGGATTGACTGAGATGCAAGAACCAAAGGCAAGGAAAGGGAACAGGGATGGACAAAGTGATAATTTACCATTTTACTACTGGGATTCTTTCTCTTGTACTGTAACTAATTTTACTTGGTGATTTCAAATGTGAAAACCTGATGTTCTAAGCATTTAGGAAGTAAGTCTGGTCCTAAGAAGAATGTAGTCAGAATTAAGGAAGGTGTTTTTGTTGCTCCTGAAATTGGTGAAATGATGCTTGACAATGAGTTCAGAAGCCAAATGAATCAGCAGCATGGGAAGCCTTTGTGCAGGTTGTCCATAATTTTCTTGGCAATCACAGAGCAGAGAATTGTGCTCAGCTTATGGATAACATGCTAAAGGCATTTCAGCTAATGACTGCCGAACGTCACTTTAGATGCACTTCTTACGTTCTTATCTTGACTTTTTCCCCCACCAAATCAGCGATGAGCATGGATGAAAGATTTAATCGAGAAATAAACTGATATCAGGGAAAATTCAATCCTAGCATAATGGGCGACTACTGTTGGTTCTTGCTAAGTCAAGCGCAAAAGCAAATGTATTAAACATTTTTTAACATGTTTAATTTTGAGCTAAATTGACAGAAATTTGCTTTAGCGTCTGTCTGGTGTTGTGTTCTGGTTTATTATCAGAGTACGCACATTAAAACTATTTTGTAGGGGAAATGTTTGAAATTTCAGATATTGTGTTGCTATATTGATATTCAAAAGTGTCAAAACATCAGTGATGTGTATCTCAAAAACCTGACGCAAGTTGGTTGTACTTCTGAAATCAGTGTAAAAAACAAGAACAAAAAAACAGATAAAAAGCAGGTGTGAGGTGCCCAATAGCAAACAAAAAAAAGTTTTTTGTAGAGCAGTGTTATTAATAACTATAGCAACTATCTCATGTTAAGCAAGTCTTTGTTTTAGATAAGGAGAAAGCTCAATCGCCTCAGATTAAATCTACGTATATGCTGGTTTGTTTTGAAATGATAGAAATGTATTAACCCCTAAGGCTGCCTGAAAGGGAAACTGATATGCAGTTACTTTGGGTACCTGTGTTTCCAAACTACGATATCTCTTAACTAATATCATCCAAGAGCAACTCACAGCAATTCACGTCACCTTTAAAGCAACAATAAAAGTAACTAATGTACCATCTATCGTACCATACTTTTTCCACTATTCCAGGGTGGGGCGAGTAAGGAAGGAGTAAGTAAGGAAGAAAGAAAGCCCTGATTAGCCTAGATTTAAGTTTCAGCTGAGAATTGTGCCATATTTTATCTGTAAATAATAATGTTGCTACGTAAATATTGACCTAGCAGCAGCCTTTAATGCAAATAATCCACGAGGAGATACTGCAGAGTCAAATGGATTGGCTAATAGAGAAGCTAATGTTTACATTCTGACAGTGTGTGCTCTATTACGGTGAACACATTATTAGGTAGGGGTAACCATACAAGCATCATTTGCACCACTTTGCCTTAAGCTGATGTTTTCCACAAACTGCCTTTATAATCTCTTGGCTACAGAACAGCTGATCTCCCAACGTACACGCTGACTGCTACATTTATTAAACGAGAAGCTACCTTGAGGTAAACTACTAGACTTTTAATGTTGATGGCTAATGCATCGAGTTTTGTGAAAAACATACAATTTTAACATACCCACCTTTCGTGCTTATCCTTCACAATCAACGATCGATGCGGGTGTGCTAGTCACGTTAGCTCCGGTAATTCCAAACGCTGGGTTGCGACATACTAGCAGCTAGCTAACTAGCAAACATTAGCAAGAGGAGCTCCGCCAGAACACGAGAGCTGGCGCCGGTAAAACACCGGCTGAAACTGCCTCGCACACGCTTTGTTTTGTGAAGTATTTGTTGCTCTAACCACGGAACCGAGGCAGCTTCGCTTTACACGAAAGCATTTACTCACTATTAAAACACAAACTTGCAGCATCAGCCTTAACGTTTAGCTAGCTGAAGCCGACCTCTCAACTTGTTACCTCTCACCTGTCTTTACAGACAGGAGTCGACAGGGGGTGCTGTTTGCACAGGATAGCTTCATTGAGAAAATGACGGTCTCAAAACCGCAGACCTGTGCCATGTGGAGCAGGTTTTGCCAAGGAGAGCCCTCATAGAGAACGCAGCGTAGATTTCGCAAGCTGATAGTGACTTTCACTGACACATTTCTTATATTTTTAGCAGCAGTCGAACTAGTTTGCACCTTTGAAGTCGTAGGATGTGCAAAAAGAAAGTAGTTGACAATAGAGAAAAATCCAGCTAACAGGTACTTAAGTACTTTTTGTGCACAGTATGGTTTTATGCATTTTTACGCTTATGCATCATATAATTTCAGCACTATTATGGTTTAATTAATGAAAATGTCTGAAAGGCTTTTTTTTGCTACTTGCATAGGGTGAGCTGCTTCAGCTATTTTATAGAAAAGCATTCAATGCATATTTAAAACATTTTGTTCATTGTCTGTTGTACAGGTCCTCATCATAATGCACTGAGAGGTCAGTGCATCATTAACAAAGCAGCAGTCACAGGCAACAAAGGGTAAGAACAGATCATTTTAAAGTAAACAGTTGGAGCAGAAATAACCAACGGAAAACATAAAAAAACCCCTGTGTTTTGATTTCACTAATCAAAACACAATTCCTTTAAACATTAAAACTGGTTAGCAATAAACAGGGAAAGTACAGAGTACACTCAGAAGTTCAATCATTTCAGGCTCTTGGTTGAAGTTGGACTAGACTTTCTTTCAGGATGTGCAACCTTCGCAGTGGCCTAAATTTCTTTAAATTGAAGCAATGTTCGTTGAACAGATATGTTTCCATAGGTAACTGCCTTTGTGCACATTAAATCTCTCTCTCGTCAGAGCTTAAAATCTTTTTACTCATGTTAAATTGTTCTTCAGCAGGATTCCTGTTAGTCATATATCAGACGTCATCCAGGTATTGATGATATACATCTCAAGTCCTCCAACGCAGCCTTTTAAAGTAGTGTAAATCTTTGCATATGTCATTTGTTTCTTTTACCCACAGTTATGGGCTGTTCTACTAATACAAATTACCTCAGCATTGAGGGATGTGTGTGCACAGAGCGGTCGATGCGTCTTAGTGTGTCAGAGCATGCACACGGCAGCCTACTCTGTGTGCTCGCTCGCGAGTGCACGCATGGGGAGTGAGGTAGAGATGGACTGACAGACAGCGTAAAAGAGAGAGTGCACTTAGTTAAACTCAAGACTTTTCCATGACTTGCTCCCTGTGGCATGCACTCTATCTGAGAGACTAATTGAACTGCATGGCTTTATCAGTATAAACTTTTCAAGGGTCAGCTCCATCACTTCAGAAGACGATGGAAAAACGTTGTGTTTTTTCAGACTGGTGGCAGCTCACCTTCGAATAAAAAGCGGCAGCTCCACAAGATTGATGACGGTTGTTTTAAGAAAATTTAGCAAAAGAATTTTGCTCATTTTCTCCCAATCATATTCCCTAAGAGAATTCCTCTTATCGGAGAGCTCAAGTATTTTTAATCCATGGAAAAGTTAAAACACAAACACTTGTTTGCTGATAAAAGACAACTTGGGAGGTAAGTGTAGTTAGTGTAAATCACCTTCTTTTTTTCTTTTTACAGTGAAAGTTATGACCAAACTGACTGATAGCGCTCGACATGAGCAACAACACTGATTTAAGTTAAACATGCCTTTCCCCTTACATAAGTCCATGTGGGAGAGAGAGAGAGTGACTTTTTAGGCATAGTATGCTGTGTTTTGGTTTATTTTAAATAGAATCTATTGATAGCCCTTTAATGAGGTTTTACTGGAAAGAAAAAAAACCCCATTTGGTTTGTTTTTTTATATAACATTCTTGCCTCTGATGACCTATTGCGTTTTTTTGTTTTTTCAGAGGGGATGGTTAGATCTAAATCCTCTTCCCTTTCGCTTCTCTTCCTCTACAAACCGACATGTCTCAGCTTTACATCTGTAACAAGGCACACACAACGCTGTCACTCCATTTTTATTTTCTGTCTGTTTAACTCCATGTCCCCGTCTCTCTGTCCTCACTTTTTCCACTCTGATCTCTACGGAATAGCAGCAGCCTGCACACTCAGAAATTAAAGTACAGAAATGTACCTATAGGGGTACAATGGCTTGTCACTGGGGTGGTACCCTCTAAGGTACCGTTCTGTACCCTAAACTGTGGGTACTGATTTGTACCCTTGTAATTTGTACCTTTTACACGTCAAACCTGTACTTTAAAGGACAAAGTTGTACCCTTAGTATAAAGTACAAAAAGAACCCTTAAAAGGAGTACAAAAATGTCTTTCTAAAGGTTCAGTATCTACACACAGATTTCCTATATTTTTCCTCTCAAGATTTGAAAATTGAAGATACAAAGTCAAAAATACTTGTCACATTTATTACCTTCTTAAATACAGACTGTTATCAACAGAGTATGTGTCATAAGCTGCAACATCAATTTCCTGTCCAGGTTTTAGCAACGTCCATTCACTATCAACTCTAACACTGTATGAATGAAAATGGTTGTCATATAACAGAGGAATGAGAATTTTTCCACAAAAGACCCACATTGTGTCAATATTAAATATGTACTTAATTTGCCAGAACAGAGGAATCTTCTCTGAATGCAGTACATCAATGACAAACACATCTCTTACACAGTATTTGACACTGTTCACAATTACTTCTGACACACGCTGGAAAGCTTTCTTAGGTCTTAGCACTATCAACTTCAGAAAAGCCACAATAGACTGTCAGTGCTTGTTGCAGTTCCAGTGGTAATGACAAAATGGTGTAGTCACACTTTTTCCAAAAACATTTTCAAATTCACCAAGTAAACTTTTGTTAGAAAACTCCCAGCACTGTCTGAACTGATGTCTGTTGCTCAAAGTTGTAGCAATGTTCATAAAATTTCTACAATTGCGGGACAACGCTTTGAAATACTGGTGCTTACTTTCAAATCTCATACACCATAACAAACGAGAGGGCCGAACATTTCAATCAGTCTTGCATAGTGGATTAAATAATGACACTTTGGTGTAACAGAAGAACAGCAGTCACTGAGTCCACAAGTTATATCAAAATTGGCATCATGGGAATGAATAAGTCCTATGTGCTGAATAAGCTTTATCAAACTAAAGGTTCTTCTGCCACATTTGGAGCACTGATATGGCTGAGGCATGGTGGTCAATACAGAAGATTTATTTGTCTGGTGACTGTGATTAGCAGAGGCCAGTCCTCACCCTCATCTATTTTCACAATGTACTTTTGGAGAAAATCAGGGTGTTCTTCAGATGTTTTGGGTAAGCAAGGTTGAAGACAAAATACAAGCAGAAAGAAGAGATGATTCCTTCAAAAATACACGAGGTTCTGCACACTTCACTGCCATCCAACTTCACAATGTTTGAGCGCTTCTGGAGAACACTGGTTTCCAGTCTTCATGAAGTAGCTGAACAGTTGGATAGGGGTTTTAGGATGAACCTTTGAAGTCAAAAGAGAAGGTAGAGGAAAGCAATATCTTAGTCTCTTAACAAAAGATACATTTGTTTTCCTTTTATATAGACTAAATATTTTAATACACACACCTCTCCAAGTATGACAAAGAG
The DNA here is from genome assembly GCF_013358895.1 of Oreochromis aureus. Classification (NCBI taxonomy): domain Eukaryota; kingdom Metazoa; phylum Chordata; class Actinopteri; order Cichliformes; family Cichlidae; genus Oreochromis; species Oreochromis aureus. Next base: position 14,255,250 of record NC_052960.1, read on the forward strand.
ATCCAGTTTCTCCTTGAAGACGTATGGCAGGAATAAAAGTGCAGCCCTTGTGTCAAGATCTGCCAAAAACAAAACAAAAAACCCCACAATATCACCCATGCATTTTATCTGGCATTTCCAGTTACCTATAAAAATTATATAAAATGGAAGCCTTGAAGTTAAAAAAAAAGCAAAATACCTGGTAGGTCATCAGTGAGAGCCTCCTCTCTTGCATCAAGGTAGAGCTGGTAGAGTGGGGTTTTCCTCGTGTAAGGTCAATCACCTTGCTGCAACACATGAGAGCCCTTCACGAAATCGCTGGCTTACATTACCCGTTGTTGGTTGGATCCACCCGAGTTCGTTGCACAGCTACAGTAAAAAAATTCATTTTCAGTACAAAATAACAGTGTATGAAAATGAAATAATCTAAAGTTGATATTAATTATGTATGGTGCTGCATAATTATTTTTTATAGAATTTAACAACAATACTGTAAGAAGTTACATGAACATACAAAAAGGAAAGAGGGACAGATGAAGAAAGCAAGGTCAAGGGCAAATAAAATTTACTACTATAAACATGTTAAATGTGACAGCTATTTCCAAGTTCAATTCAGCTTTCTGACTTACACCAGTAGGCATCCCTAAGAAGGGGTACTTCTTCAACGCATCCTCCACAGGCATACCATCTGCAATTTCTTTTTGCCGCCAAGCAAACGTTTGCTGCATACGGTTATGAACCACCATGGTATCTGGTTGCATCTTCTGATATTGGCACTGTAAGACCTTTAAGTGGGCGTCTATGGATAATAAATCTCTCCTTGGACGCATGGTCCCTTGAAAGAAAGCAAGAGTGAGAAGAGAAAGTCAAAACAGATTAGAAACCCAACATAAGACTAAATATACAATTAGAGCTGACACGATCTGTGCATCACAAAGAACTTGTATCGGTTAAAGTTAACCGATACCATGAACCAATATTTAAAATATGGAAACTCTGAAATAATTTCACATAAAATCTTAATTGTTAACTTGAAATTTTAGTTTTGAGTCATATTTAAAAAAATTTTTTATTTTTTTAATCTAGTTCACCCTCTTTTAGCGCCTTCCAATTAATAATTTTTGTGAGGTAGAAGTATTAGCACTGGTACTTTGTATTAGCAAGTGCTCTAATCCAAGTATTGGTATTGTTTCGGTTTGAAAAAGGGGTACAGTTGCATCCCTAATCCTTAGTTTTAGATGTAATAACAGATGCAAGAACATTTTATAGCTCAAGATGTCCCTCACACCAACCTGACAAACATTTCTCTGACTTGTTCGCTGACATTTATTAGGCTGCCCTCTCCTTGTAGAACCAAACTTCTCCTTACAACGCCTCACTGCCTCACTGTCGACTAGTGGTGCCCGCTCTGATTTGAATTTACGCCTCAAAGACATATGCCATGTGTGCTTGTTGAACAGAAACATAAGTTACTGTAAAACAATCTACACAAAATACACCCAACAAAGAATCAGTAAACATACTTCATACAAACCTACTGAGAGGCTACAGATTGTCTTACTAACAAAACAAGATCGAAAAAGCTTCACTTTTACTTTGTAATCTTGAAGGAACCTTGTGCAAATTTTAAATTTAACTTACATAACCATTTCCCTCACGATCCTTGAGGAAAGGATACTTCATTACCAGCGTCTTCACAGCTTGCACATATTCAGAATTTGTGGGATACCTGTAATATCAGAAGAAACATAAGTGTTAGAGCAACTGCTGACAAACAAACTTTATCAAGTGTCAGTTATTGTTTCTTAGTAATGTAGCGTTTATTTTCAATATGACAGATTCAGCTTTTTCTAAAGCAACAAGCTAACATTACCCTGATTAACTTACATAGTATACTGTGCCACAGCTTCATATAGAACTCTGATTATTGTGTGTCTGTCCCTTGATTTTTATGGCACGGTTCTTTGTTGTCCAGTTTTAGTTGCAGATTTTTGGGAAATCTTGGAATTTCAAAAGAGGCTGGCAGTCTCAAAGTATTTTCATTGCTGTGAAAACAGTTAAGTGTTTGATTTATTGCATGAATTGAAGTATAAAACACTACAGTAACAATACATATGGTAGAAACAATGATCATATTAACTAAATCCTAAAAGTGCATAACGGCCAACATGTATGCTTCAGACACACTAACTTCATTATAAATAAGAAAATACCTTATTGAAGTTGATCGGCAGATGGTTGCCAGTCTTCTGGAGAGACAGTCTGTAGAGTCAGCGTCACTGAAGATTCCTTCATCCTTGACACAAATTGGTTGAATTTAACCTGCTTTTTGAAGGATCCTTGAAAAGGTATGCAACCATAGTCTCAGTAAGACCGCAGTCAACTGTGTCACCATCAACCTCATTGTCTGCAAGATAAATGGTAGTACAAACTCTAAATTCCATGTAAGGATATTTATCACCACATTTTTACATGGGTAAAACCGTATATCACACACATTAAAACCTTTTGTACAACTTCTTTCAGTTCAAAGAAATATTCATTAAAAAAAAAAATCAGTAAATTAAATAAAATAAACCAAATTTTTAGAGTGAATCCTCTCGATATGCAAAGTTTTCATTTTTAAATTTAGATGTTTGTTTGGGACTACTGGACACAGGAGAGCAGAGTCTGAGCATGCTTTTGTGCCCTTTCAAGTTTGGAAGAAAAAAAACTAGAATGCTGTAATTTGTTAATATTCACTACTAAGGTGACTCCTTTCTCCAGATTTCCGACAGTTTCTGCCGTCTGTTCTTTCAGACCGATTACTTATAGCGATAACACCCGCAGGACTGTATTACAAGCTGAGATTACATGCTGAAAAAGTTCCCACATTGCTTAAAACGCGACTATCAAACCCCAGCTGCGACACCCTTTGTTATATTTTTAAACAAATGCGGCGCCAAGATATTTCCTTTAAACGTTATATTCAGCCGCCCATGTGTGTTGATGGCCTTGGAATGGATGTAAAACGTGATTTTATTAAACCATTAATACACTAACGGTAAACTGCATTCAGCTACCAGGGAATCAAATTTACGCCGCTTCCGCTGCGCAGGGGTTACTGAACCCATAGACTGTGGCGAACCACATACAAGTTCAAACTTATACAAATACTATGTGTACACATTTTCATTTTCAGAACTGTGACCTCAACTTTACACATGAAACGTTTGTAAAACGTTTGTAAAAAGACATAATTTGAGCTAAGAGAGTGTCGAAACTAGCTAAATTGCTAATATACGTTAAGCTAGGCTAAACCAATAATTAGTAATTACGCTACATTTTTCTTTAAATAAAACTTACCTCTGAAACGCTGAGCTTCAGCTTCGTGACATCTAAGCCCCACTCTTGTATTTTTGTTAAGAGTTCCTCGGTTGAAAGTGAACAGAGCACACCAGGACTTGCAAGTTCGTAATCCATCTCCGTCCGTTGATAAAACAAAATGGCACCTGCTGCATTTACAGAAAGTTCTAGAATCCACCAGCTATTCGTTGAGTTTCTTCTTCTACTTTTGTTTGATGTTGTGAGGATGGGCTCAACTCGCACTCAGAGTTCAATAAGGGTGCTTTTTTTGCAATTCATCCAAATAGTTATACTTTAAAAAAATCACTCTTAAAAAAAAATGTTTAAATGCGTTTTACTTTTTTTTCTTTCAAATAAATTCATTGTTCTTAAAGCAGCTTAAAAAATAAGGGGGTTCAGGGAATACAAAACAACAACAGCAATGAAAATAATAAAAATAAAATAAAACACTAAAATATATGCTTAAATCAATACAGTTGCAAATAAATTACTGTCAAAAAGAATTAAAAAAAAAAAAAAAAACCTCTAATCAAAAAGAGCTTAATCAACCTGTACTTTATCTTTTGAAAGAAAGGGTACAAATAAGTACTTTTCACAATTAAGGAACATGTATGTACCTTTCAGACGCTAAAAAAGGTACAGATAGTTACCCCGAGGTCCAATATTTGTCCTTAGACTGTCTTAATGTCATTTTTGTACCTTGGGGCACAGTAATGTACCCCTTCCGTACCCCTATTTCTGACTGTGTGTGGCTTAGCACATTAACGCACAAAACTCCGACACAAAGTGGACGCCAGCGGTCTTGTATTGATCAAAGCTTTAAAAGCTTTAAACTGAGATGCACCTTGCATCACTGTTAAACAGAGAGCTCAGTCCCGGGGTGCTCTGACTCATCAGTCCTCTGGGCTTTTAGCTGTGTATCCAACTGTTGCATTATGTCTTGTCTGATGACTTTCATAGAGCGGATTTGTAGAGTTGCGCATGCTTGAGTCCGGTTATCTTTGCAGGGATGCAGGATTTGTTTCAAATAGCAATTTATGGTGTTTTGTTCCCGATTGGTTTATCACATGTATCAGCGGTGTAGTGTCATTTGGAAAGTACATTGGTTACATTTTATTGGGCAATAATGGCGCTGAACAAAATCACAGGTGTCACTTTTACTATGGTTGCATTTTACCTTATCTCACTGAGCCTTATTTAGATTGGCCACCAAGAGAGATGAAAGGTCTTTGACCTATGATTTAGCAATGTCAAGGCGCAGGTGTCATTATGCTCTCCCTCCTCATCATCCTTCATTTTACCCCCCTGACTCCTTCACCTTTTAATCCCCCCTTCTTGTTCGCATCCCTCTCCATGTATCTTATTCTAACTCTTCCCTTGCTAACAGTGCCAGATATGTGTCTACGCTTGGTAGGCCGACTCCAGACAGGTTATAAATAACTATCTGAGTTTTTGCTTCATGTCCTGAGAGCTCTACTTTCTTCTCACACTTGAGGAACCATGGGAAAAGAATCTTTCCCTTACGCACATGGCGCTCATAATAACAGACACAGTTGTACATAAAACCGTCAAGCCCCTGCACCCCTTTGCAAGCTTAGCACAAACACAGAGGCACAGTTATGCATGAACACAAAGAATAAAACTCAGTGGCTTACAGAGTAAGGTTGCAGCGCTAAAATAGCAAGGGAACTGTTTATAATGAAACAAAACCTGAAGTGTGGGAATGCAGAGAGCATTTCTACTGTTGTGTAAGTATGGGAATGTTGTTGGAACAACAGAATGGAATAAAAGTACGGGATAGCGAAAGAACAAGAAAACAATCAAAGTGGAGCAAAAAGGGAAAAATCTAAAGGGGCGCTAGGGCATAAAGGGTAAGCATTTTGTTTAATGGTATGTTTTAGGAAATAAAAAGGGGTTCTTGTGAGTTTATGCGCAGAGGAGTGATAGTGAAGCAGTGT